>NW_026067966.1:11751795-11785607 GCF_014885135.2 Alexandromys fortis | reverse complement strand
TTAGCCTGTGTCTTTTTATGGGTGTGTTGAGTCCATCTATATTAGGAGGTATTAATGAACAGTGACTGCTAGCTCCTGTTATTTTAGTTTTCATTGTTAGTAATAGTATTGTGTGTGTGTTCTTTTTTTTTTTTTTGATTTGCTTTTGTGAGACCATCTATTGTCTGTGTTTTTGTGGATGTAGCCAACTTCCTTGGGTTGGAGTTTTCCTTCTAATACTTTGTATAGGGCTGGATTTGTGTCTAGGTATTGGTTAAATGTGGTTATGTCATGGAATATCTTGTTTTGTCCTTCTATGGTGATTGAAAGTATTGCTAGGTATAGTAATATGAGCTGGCATCCGTCGTCACTTAATGTCTGCATAATGCTTGACCAGGACCTTCTGTCTTTCATTATTTCCATTGAGAGAGAAGTCAGGTGTAAATGTGATAGGTCTACCTTTATATGTTACTTGACCTTTGTCCTTTTGCAGGTCTTAATATTCTTTTTTTATTCTGTATGTTTAGTGTTTTGATTTTTATGTGGTGAGGGGACTTTTTTTTTCGATCTAGTCTATTTAGTGTTCTGTAAGTGTCTTGTATTTTCATGTGCATATCTTTCTTTAGGTTGGGATAGTTTTCTTCTATGATTTTGTTGAATTTATTTTCTTTGCTTTTGAGTTGGACTTCTCCTTCTATCCCTATTATTGTTGGGTTTTGTTTTTTTTTGTAGTGCCCCATATTTCTTGCATATTTCGTGTTAAGCTTTTATTAGATTTAGTGTTTTCTTTGACTAATGAGTCTATTTTCTCTACTTTATCTTCAGTACTTGAGATTCTCTCGTCTATCTCTTGTATTCTGCTGTTTATGCTTGCATTTGTGGTTCCTGAACATTTTCTCATAATTTCTGTTTCTGTAATTTTCTCAGTTTGTGTTTTCTTTATTGTCTCTATTTAGGTTTTCAAGTCTTAAATAGTTTCTTTCATATGTTTGATTGTTTATTCTTGGGTATCATAAAACATTTTGGTAGTTAATCCTTTGGTAGTGATGATATGATCATAACTAAATAGAATATTTTTAAATTGTTTCCCAATCTCAACTTAAATTTGCATTTTTGCTGAAGTTCAAGAAGGAGAAAAGAAATTATGTGGACAACTTGTTAGTATTTCCAAGAACTTTTCTGTTTAGGAATTTATATTCGGAAATTTTATTGATATTTTAGAGCCCTTCCAGGACATATGAGACCCTGTACTGCTAAGTCTCAATAAACACACACTCACATCTGCCAAACAAAAGCATATTACTTGTGACAAGATATAATTAGTGATTTTCCCACCAAACTGGAATAGTCATTTTAACTGACAGAAATATTTTTCCCCTAATAAGAAAACTCATTTACAAAAACAAATTGAAACCTGAAAGGTATTTACCAACTTAAGCAAGAAAGGTACCTGAGCAATCTAAGAACCTCCCACATACTTCTCCACTATTAGAAGGTACCTTAGATTCATTATTTTCTAAGAATTTTTCTTTATAACCTTACCAATGTCCTATTCACCAATATTAGAATAATGGGTACACTTTCCCTTCAAGTGGAATAAATAATTACTTCATTTAAGAGGCATCTTCTGAATATGCAAATAATAATGCTCTAAATAGAGCAGTAGATTAATTTGCACCATTTCTATCAGTTGGGCATACGTATGGTATAATTAACAGAAAGTCCTACTATTGGTTTCATAAGGAAGAGGACAGAGTGCCTGTTCCTTCCATGACAGTTATCTAGAAAGTCACCAACTATTGTACGACGAAGAACAGATTCTCTGTTCTTCATTTCTTTTTTCTTTTCTTACTAATTCATTTTCTTACTAATTGTATGATGCTCAGGGCATACTAGTGCAAGCTGAGGCCCTTGTGGTTGCCCATAATTGGCACCTTGCTGTTTTCCTTTTCTCTTACCCAACAGAAGCAACTCAGTGTAGAAAGCTTCCTAATGGCATCAGAGGGGCTTGTGCCCATCATGAGGTGGGGAGATGGAAGAGCAGTTCTGTGGCAGCTGAGGGAGCAGTAGAGCGCCCTCACACAGTGTGGCACAGGAAGCAAGATTAGGGAGAAACAGGAGCAGATATGACCTTTGAGTCCCATCCCTGGCCCTGAGAGCTATTTCCTGCTAACCAGGCCCTCAATCCTAATGGCTTCACAAGCTGAGACGAAGTATTCAAAACATGAGTTTCTAAGAGACCGTCCAGATTCAAGCCATGAGGATTGTCATTCCTAATGGCAAATGCTTCTAGATAAAGAAAGGGAAAAAGGAAAGGGGGTCATTGGAATTGGGGGTGGCTTAACCAGTCAATACTGACTGCTGTGAGGGAAACAATAATCATCAATGTTAGAACTGTATTGAACTTCACCATCCATCGCATTGGTCTGCTACTGTTGTGTTTCACCGCAGGCTTGTCTACAGCTGAAAGCAATCACGTAAGAGCCTTTATAGATCCACAGCAAGCCAAGAAGAAGCAGACACACAAAGACTCTAAAAGCTGGATTTTGTTCATGGCATACTTCCTGCAGAATAATTCAAAATCATGCCTTAGCAAGATGTGGGATTGCTAATGGCCCTGCAGTCACCTGAGAATCTTTGAGAGCCTTCTCTCTGGCATTTACAGCTATGGTTGAAGACAAAACATTCTTTCAACCCTTGTTGGAAGAATTCATTCACGAAGAAAAGTGATAGACTGTTCATTTGACTGTTAATCATCCCTATATATGCAACTATACCATATATATACACATGAATAAGTGTCTGATATTCATGCCAGATTATCTATACAACCCACAGAAAAATACATTCAATCCAACGTGGAAATATTCACTCTTAGAATGCATGTGAACTTGCAGATGCTAATATCATTTTAATATTTATAAATAGCGTAGATTCCAGTGCCATTGCCTGTTACCTCCTTCACAGTCCCCAGGTATTGATCAGGAGCTACATGTCGGAAACTACCAATATCAGCATCTACTGATGCTACCATATTATTCTTGAAGGATAATGTCAGACTACATTTCCATACCATAATTAGGTTCTGCGGTAAGATTAGGTTTTTGTTGTCACAGCATTTGATAAATAACAGGTAAAGGTTGAAACCAGTAAATCTGGCTTGATCCCTCAGAATTAACTACAGTATTCGTATTTCCCACATTGTCAAACACCTTCTTAGTCTATGTCAGATAAAATTCTCATGCTTCCCGTTATCATATTTATGTGTGATAAGTAACGACAATGGAAGTTGTTAAAATGTACAATGTTTAATATATTTACCCAAGTACCATAAACTATAATATTCATTGTTCAATAATTAGAAAACATTTGGCTCTGAGATACAGATAATAGCTGACAGTGGTTTTACTGAAGATGATCGCTTTCCTTAGATGTCCCAAGGAGTGAAGTCAACAGGCCTGCATGTGTGTTGCCATGTAATCACGTATGAAAGCCCAGTGGTATCTCGTGGCTTTCTGCTCCTCCATCCAGAGCATGAAGCTCCAAGCTTCATGTTTGTACAAGGACTGCTTCCTCTAGCCGGCTCAGCCAGGGAAGTGGAGACTAGAGGAAGGGCGAAGCATGTAGCAATAGAACTTTCCAGAAATGTAACCTCGGAAGCTGCTTGTGTATTTGATTATCCGAACCTACAACATAGTAACTCAACATGGATATACAAGGAGATAAGATTTTTTAACTCGTTACGTTGCCTCACCAAATAAAATCAGAACTTTTGTTAGGAAAATAAGATGAAAAGGGAATTTGGATAGGCAAGTCGGCCACAATGCATGAGCTAACTCAGAATTTCTCCCCTTTGTTTTGTCTTGGTTCCTCCCCTTGAATTTAACTTAAAATGCCTGAAGTAATTGGAAATCACATAGTTTTGCAATGTAGACACTGAAAATTAGCTGTAAACCAGTTCAGTGTTCTCTGAACAGCAACTAACACATACATTGCAGGAATTTAATGAATATTAAATTAAATTGTGTTGATTGCCTCAATGTTTTCCCTTAACCTAAATTTCACTTTAACAGTTTTAGCTAACTATTCATACATAAAAGCTTCTCTCAGCTGCCGAGTCCCTTTACTGTTGGGAAATGGGGCTGTGACTTCCCACCCCACTGTCATCTCCGGGACAGCGTTCACTCTTGTTAGTGAAAGGGGAACTTGCTCTTGTTAGTGCCAGAGAGAAGCAAATGTGAGTTCCCTGTGTCCAGTCGGGTCGTCCTTCATGGAGGACGCTTCCGTTCATTGACCAGATTCCTTCCACAAAGGTGGTAAACACACAGGCCATTGTATGAAGAAGTATCTACCAGGGAGCCAGTGCTCTCTATTTGGAATGAATCAAAAGGAGAATTATTGAGTAAAATATAGTGGATTTGTCCAAGAGTTTGCTAGCTCCTCCTGAGTCCGGTGCTAATGTCTTGTTTAAATGTTGTGACGGTGCACCATGAGCGTACTCCATTTGTTTACTCCACGATTCCGTCCGTCAGTCACACATTCCTTAACCATCTGCTGTCGATTTCTCCTGTGTGTTAGGTATAATGCTCAGGTCATGGCCAATATGCTCTTGCTGTCGTCCGAAGACACACCGACTAACATTTGTAAACACACTGTCCTACATTACCTCTGGGGCCGGTGAGATAGCTCAGAGGTAAAGATGCTCGCTGCCGAGCCTGAGGACCGGAATGGGAGAGGGAGAAAACCACTCGTGCAAATTGTCCTCAGACCTCCTCATGCTCATGCGTGCATGTGCGAGGGTCCACATGCGAGCTCGCGCACACACACATGCATGTGATTTTTTCATTTCTGTCACTAGTCCACTAAGATGTGCAGGAGGGGAGGTGGCAGGAGTTCTGGAGATAGCGTACGAATCATGTGAACAGTCTAAGGTCAGGTTGCTCTACAGCCCACTGGCGTGTGTGTTCCCTTATTGAATCCTTTATTTATTCTGGTTCCTTTATTGAACAACTGAGGATTAACTACTGGATATGTATTATTTCAGATCATCTACATTTGAACAAATACCCTTTAATTAATAAATTGCCCCTCACACATGAATTAGATTTTAGAGAAGTTAACATTGTCTTTTAGTTTCCACAAATATGTTTATAATACCTTAGGAAATCCGAGTCTTTTCTTTTTCAGTTTAAGAAGAAACAAGAGCCAGGGACATGTTCATATCTTTGCAGCATAACATACTTACATTAGCATATAGGTCAGGCCCTAGACCAGGGAGCTTTGTAGGTGAACCTGGTCATCTGATTGCACTCCCTGGTAGATGAATCATGTTTACTAAGGAAAAGCATATGGTGTTTCCGCCCGAGACAGACATCATACAACAGATGTGTGGCGCCTTACTCTTGCTCTTAACTATGAAGTGCGATCCTCTCACCACCTCTACTTCACTTCTATCAGGAATCATTTTGGAATCTATGTTGGTCTGTTTGTTATTGTCCCGTCCTCTATTCTACCCAGTGTTTGTCACCAGCCAGCAATGTAGAGTTCACAATGCAACTTTTAAGGCCTCTTCAGAAGGCATGTGCTTCTGCAGAGGACACACAGTCCCTTCTCCACTTGGCTCCTTAACAAGCTGTCTGTGACAGACACATCCTAGCGTGTCCTCTGCATTTTAAAGCTCTCAAAGAACTGTATGTTAGAATGTAGAATTGTCGCTTCACAAGATGTTATTTCTTCTGACAATTCCTATGTAACCACTCTTGATTTTTATCCTCTTTTTATTGCAGAGTGCCATGAGACTTCAAAGCTCTCAGCTTTAGTTTCTCCTTGTTTCTAGATTTCCAACTGCTTGTGTACCTTTTGAATGTATGCCTAACCATAAGAGAAGGGATATGAATGACATTCGCAGAGTGCAGGGTGATTGCAGAGGATCTGAAGAAGGACTGAATGAAGAGCCCATCCAGGTCTCTTTAACTCCCCATTAAGAAAAAGAAGGGGAAAGAAATCCCTGGAATTTACAGATGAGAGAAACCTGTTCATCTAGCATGCCATGGGAGTAAAATAATAGTTTGTATGGAGAGACAGAAGGAAATGAAAAGCGAAGTCTGACTGTGCAAAGAACACTGGGACAAGGTTCAGAATACAAGTTCATGAATCTTATTTCAAATGTTATGGAGCACTTGTTGTTTTAACCCTGAGTTCTGTATTTTTCCATTGAACATAGCTGTCCATTAAAAGCTTCAATTTGGCACCCGAACAAGAGGAGAGAGTTTAGTAGGGGTCTTTTTATATCAGTACAGCTGCTCAGATGTGAACTCACATGGCACTAATGTTTACAGTGGGGGAGTGTGTCAGACAGAAGCTATGGTGCGTCTCAGATGTGTTCATGATCTCACTCTTTAGTCTGAGAAACCTAGTAAGAGGGTCCACTCAGGAAGATGAGGGTACCGCCTCTGTTTTCTCTTCCTGAAACTGTATAACATGGATTAGATATACACAGGCTGTGTGTAGTGTTACAAGGGCAATAGACACGGAGAGGGGAACACCCAGCAGCCTCCTCCACCTTCCTTCCCTTTAGACAGAGCCAGCAGGGGTTATGCACTGGGACAGCCTTAGCAAACAACCCAGGGAGGAAATGCATCCTCTGAAAACCAAAGCAGCTGACTCTGGAAGACCTCTCTTCCTCGGCCTTTATGCTATATTTGTGCCGCTTCTTTTTCTCATTCACCCTGGGTAAAAGGAAGGAAAAACAGACCTATGAAAAGCTTCCATAGAAAAGGCTTTGTGGACTGCTTTCCAAAGGCGACAAAGGAACCCAGCAAAGCCCAGCTATGCAGGACTTGAGGGAAGAAGAAAGCTGGCAGTAAGGACAAGGGGCTTGGGGGAGAGGGACAACATGCCAGTGGCCCATAGAACTGTACGGGAACACTGGTTCTCAGGAAATGAGAGGACATGCACAGTGTGGCTTGCAGCTTGCATCAGTGTCCTCCCAGAAGCCTCTGAGCAGGAACTCTATAAGACAAGATGCCCAGGGGACTCCGGCTGCTGCAGAACCTGCTGAGCTGATGGAGGGACATCTAGATGAGTAGCTAACTGCACAGACTTGCTGTCAGACAGGCCCCATTTGAGTGCTGACAGTTGACCTTTGTTCATTCTAGGCCTCGGCTTCGTTACTTTAAAAACACAGGTAGTAATATTGCAGGGGTTTATGTACTACATCTAGTGACTTCTGACTCGTAGGGCAACCTCTGTACCCTCTGTATGTGTTAGGGTTAGGCTGGAGTGACCCACATGTTTTCAAGGACTGGGATGTACATCTGTCGGAATTCATGACATCAGTAAGGATCAGAAAAGACAAATCTTCTTTCTAGACTACAGTCAGAAAGGCGCAGTTAATTTAACAACAGATTCCCGATCGTCTTCTCTGCTGGGCATTGAGGGGAGGGAGACCATGATGTATCCCTGCCTTCAGAAAGCATAAGGTTTAGTAGGGGCAGCAAGCACACATGCTACCAGAGTACAAAGGATTGGTAAAACTCTATATTTTGAACTCTTTAGGTACTAAAACAGGACGCAGGATACTTGATATCATATTCTAGCTCAATCACTTGTGAGCTGTGTGGTCTTGGCAGAACATTTAAGCTCTCTGTGCCCACATATCTTCCGTATGATGACTGTTACTACAGTTGCAGGAGTTGCAGGAAAGCTACACTCATGAATATCGTGAGACACTGGGTACCCAATGGATGCTAGTCATCACTACATTGTGGTACTGGGGGCACTGAGTACCCAATGGATGCTAGTCATCACCACATTGTGGTACTGGGGCCGAGCAATCCGCCAGCTTTCTTCTCTCCTCTCACTTTTTTTCTGACTAAAAGTGGTAAGACAAGGCTTGCTGGAGAATTTCTAAGAAATTGCATGGCTGGTTGCCAGTGACCAGGAAAGGAGAGAATCTTAGAAGCAGATAGAGCCTGCTGAGTCGGGAGGAGAGTCTGAGCTGTGGTGAGTGTATGTACACAGGTCACAGAGAGAGGAGAGGTGAGGGTGCCTGAGAAAGCCACAGGGAGGACTTGGTAACCTGCTCGGGAGTTTTCGCTTTTATTCCAAAGCAATTCCCCAAATGGTGCCCTGGAGGAGTGACTTATTCAGGTTATTAACCCCTCCCCCCTTGAACCAGATGCCAGGGAAAGAAAGTGGATAAGGGCATTGTGGAACTTAGGCTAAACCAGGGAGAAGGCTTGTTTTGGCAAACTGGGAGCAGGAACCGGGAAGGGACAGACAGTTTGAGAAGAGCCAGGCAGCACCATGGCAGCTGCAAAGGGAGGATAGGATTTCAAGTAGGAAGGGTGAAGCAGAGGTACCCAGCTCTGTGCAGAGATCAAACAAAATAAGGATGGAGAGAAGTTTATTGGTTCTGGCAATTAGGAGGCATTTGCTGACCTTGGAGTACTAGGGAAGCCTTAGGGGCTGGAAGCCAGATGGAAAAAAAAGAAGAAAAATCCACAGATACCAAGGAGAAAGGACACTCTGGAAATAATACCAGCAGGTTCCCTGACTGGACAGTTGAACAAGGATAGAAAGTAGAGGACTTGCAAGAGAGAGCCAAGAGATGACATCTGAGAGGGAACGTCTGGGCTCGGGATGGAGAGAGGCCAGATGGCTGAGAACCTGAGAAGTGAGGTGCAATCCTCAGACATGCAGCAGGGGCAAGAGCGTCTTCACGCTGAGAAGAGAGAAAGCCAGAGACATTCTCAGGATGGGAGACAGAGAGGAGCTGTGCAGAAATGGGGATCTGTTGTTTGGGAAGGCTCTGAGTTCGCTGTTGTGGACAGACTTTGCAACAGTTGTGCCTCTTGCACAACAAATGAAAGGATTTCATTTTTCTACACCTCTCCTGTAATAGAATGAAATCTCCCCCACTTCATTCCTCATAAAATATCCGTTTAATTTTAGTCCAAAAATTCGGGAAGCTAGCAAACTTTATAAAATAATTATTCATTCTTAAATATCTTGAGTTAAACACACTCAGCCCTCAAATTCAACATTGCGCTACATCAGGACTGCCCGGTAAGGGGTACTGTGACCAGACACCCTTCCTGCCAAAGCTGGTTACATCTGGAATCCCTCTTTGCCTGGAACGTTTCCTCTCTAGTACCAGACATCAGACAGTGAGTGCAGTGTCTGTAATCTGCAGTTGCTAGAATGGCACCTACCTGTCTTCTTGGCATCTAATGCATTGCAATGTGAACTAATTCATTGAAGGGCTAGTTGCTTTTGTGGACCATCAAGATGTCATTGTTTCCGAATAGCAAGTGGGATAAGGACTTACCAGTTGGCACAGAATTTTTTTAAATCACCTGCTTGCATTTATATGTAAAATTTGGACCTCAGAATGGCTTTTGTTCAGCTCCAGAGTCTTAGAAAGTTCCTGATGAGTGTCTTCCAGGCAGGGCACCTCTTGAGGATGAGGTCAATCTCATTTCAAACCAGGTCACCTCTGTCCTACCAGGAGACTAGACTTGGAGAACTGTCTCCATCTTGAAATGGTAAGACACCGAAGTGGCGTATTCTGGGAAGTATCCTCTCCGGTTTTTCTATTCACAGTACCGTATCCCTAGGCTGCATGATTGTCCCCAGTGGGGAGCCAGAGCTCAAAGCTACAGAAAATCAGTCTCTGTATTTTGCCTGCTCCCTCCTAATCACTTTTTCTTCTGGAGTCATATTTTGTGCTGAAAGACAGAAAGCACAAATGCATTTAAATTTCTGAGCCATAAGCTATTAGAGAGAGGCAAAGAGTCCTTTTATGTTAGGATTACTTGTGAGGGATGAATGGCAGTGGCCTTTCTTAGACGTAAATAGCTCTTGTATAATACCTGCCAGGGACAAAGATGGCCTCAGGACAAAGTACAATCACAGCTCCTCCTCATGTGTGGACTTAGAAACAGAAAAGTAACATCTACAGATTAGCAAACTGCTTGCCACAAGAAAAAAAGAAGCAAATGCTATTTCTGTGTCTTAGATAATTTTAAGCGAAGGAAAAGAACATCAAAGTTGATAAATTTGGTTTGTCCTGTTTCCAGTTTTCCATGATTTTTTTTTTCTCTTCTCAGTGTGGTTCACAGTTTCTGGGTGTTCAGACTTGTGGTTCAGTGTATGGTTGCAAATAGTTTAATTTTCATTGTAAAATCTGCATTAAATTTCAGAATTCAACGTGGGAGAAGGAAATTATTCAAAACCTTTTTCTCCTTTTCTTTTTATTTTCTTAGTGCATGATAACGTTTCTCAGAGGATATCAAATCCCAGAGTTAGGTTCATAGCAAGCATAAGAAAGCCTGTTGTTGGCCCTTGCCCACCTGCGCATGCCTTGTGTGTGATTGTAGCCATCTACAACTGGCTCCCAGGTAAAGCAAACAGTTCTTAGTTACCTGGAGCCTTAACATGTCCTGCAGTTGCTGCTTGGCTAGCCAACATTTGATGCTTGTCCTAGGTAGGATTTTTTTTTAAGAGCTAAAGAAGCAAGATCTTGATGGATGTGGAACAAACCAAATAAATACAGTATTTTATGTTCTTTTAATTTGGGGCCAAGTGGATTTGGATGAAGTGTTTGTTTGGTTTGCTGCTGTTTCAAGATGCTGTGGGGTATTGATTCCTTTTATTGCTAGCAGCCGTTTAACTTGACCCCTTCTAGATTCAGTATTTTAAAAGCCATAAATTTAAACTTTACTTATGAGCAACGGCTGAAACGTTGTGAAAGCCTTTTTATTAGTTGAACTCCACCAGGCTCAATGCTCTTCTGTCAGGGCTGGCAACAATGTTTCGGGCTTCTTAGATTACAGTGGCTGCTGGGCTGCTGGAGACGGGAGACAGGATGGGTAAAGAGAAGCCATGAACAGTTTGGAACGTGTCGGGTTCCAGGATGGCAAAGACAGATGGAGGACAGAAGGGACAAATCAGAAGAGAGAATGCATGGCGTTGGTTATAGCAAATAATCATTTACTGAGGCCCATGTGGATGGGATACTGGTTGGGAATGGGAATCAGAACACCATGTGAACCAAAGGACAAGGTGAACTATGAGACCAACTCCATGAAATGTTTGCACATTCCCTGACCTTCCCGTCCCAAGGTCCCCGGTACACTGTTAATCTACGGTAGGATAATAAACAAACAAATCTATTTTCCCCCCTGAGCTATTATAGAAAAAATACATACTATAATAATACATATTATAGAAAAATACATACAAATACAGAAAAACTGCATCGTAGGAGAGTGGTGTAATAGCTAAGAAAGACTCTTTCTAGAATGCCTTGCTTAACTGGTGAAGATATCCTCACCAGTCCTCTGAGGACAAAACTATTTTTGTCTTAACAAGCAAATCAAAACATTTTTTTTGAATAACTCAGTAATGAACTTCCTGGCCACATCATATGTACTTAAAAGTGCCTATTTTTCTATAAAATAAAGAGGAAAAGGAAACGCTCATGAATGCCTACCCTTGAAATGCATATGAGTATGTGAGAATGTCTTGCCATGGAGTTAAGAGCAAAAAGAAATTAATTCTCCTTGTGGGGCTTCTGGCTCTAACCTACTTACGCCAGTAGCTTTGGTGCACTGTGGAGAGAATTCCCCATCCATTTGCTAATCATCAAAGATGTTTGTTTAAACAAATTTTCTTTTCTTGACCCATAGACCTCTTTTTATTTGATCATGCAGCAACGCTCTAATATGGAATTAGTGAAGTTATACAAGCAAAGAATTATCATTTGACCACCAGAGGAAAAAACTGAGAGAGAAATGAATAAACTCATACTTAAATAATTTATGTAAAAATATGTGTAGTAAAGAAATGCCAAATGGAAAGATTCTCCTTCTTCAAGCTTTATTTTCTGTTTCGTTCAGAGGAAGATAACCAAATGTATATACTGGACTTTTTACTTTGCCTTGTAGACCTTCCTATTTTCATTGCTAAGGGTAATTTTTAAATGCAGCCCCGTGACTTAGACAACAAATGCTTTATTTGGATGTTAAACTATTTTCCCAACTGATGTTTCTTAAATGTCTAAGCATGGAGAGTCTTTCTTAACAATTTGGACATGGTGAAGGTTATATCAGAATTTTACCATCTTGCTGTTAAAGACAGACTTTCATCAGTTGAAATAAGCATCATCAAGAAACAAGCTATAGCACGTGCTTGTGGGGATGTGAAGAACGGGGAAGAAGGAGTCTTTCTTAGGAATTGGTGAGATGCAAAGTAATCAAATCACCATGGAAATGACTCTGTGTGACAGTTTCTTACGAGATTAAAGCTAGAACAGGCAGGTGACGGGCTACCCTATTCTGGGGTGTGTTTCCCGAAGCATCCAGCTCATTTTGCAGGAGGTCTTGAATACAGGGGCTTTTCACGGTGCTCTTCACAGTAACCAAGCTACGGACCAGTTTCGGTGACCAGCGGGTGCCATGCATAAGGAAGTGTGATATGTAGATACAGTAGCGTGTTATCTGCTCATGAAGCAGAATGCGGCGAAATGGTTTGCAAGGAAATGGATGAGCCGGAGATCATCTTGTAAAGCAAAGTAGCCCAGACCCATGGCGGCGGCTACCCTGTGTTTTCCTCACATTTAAAAGAGGGAAGGGTGTGGGCATTAGGAAGGATTCTTAGGAATAAAGAAGTGATAAATGAGTATAACGGCAGAGGGTAATAGAGGGGATGACGATCAGTAAAATATATACATATATAAAATGTCACAATGGAACCTGTTGCTTTGTCCAATTAATGTAATCTAACATTTTTAAAAGTCACATGAACTCAATTAGGTGTGGGTCCCACATCACTTAAGTCCCTTTTTTCTTGCCATATGAAAGCCAAAGCCTCCAGAGTGTGTGAGCCAGAGACTTCTGCCGAGCGTTTTCTCAAGCCAGGAATTCTTATTTAGTTCTTGTTAACTCACCAAATAGCAATAAGGGGTCTGCAGTGTTTTCTTTCCCACAGCCTGACCTGAATAAAAATGGACTTGGGCATTTTCTTCACCCACATTGCTGTCTAATGGATATTCTATACCAGCCTTTTAAATAAGCATGTAGCCCACTTTAACATTCTTGAATTGTACCGAGTCATACATAACATCAATTCTACCATTGTATTATTAAGTGTACAGTTTGGAGGTGTCAAGTACGTCTGTACTGTAGCGCCTCCGGTGTTTAACTTATCAGATGAACTGATAAATCCTCGTCCTCCCAGCAGCCATGTTGCCGCCTCCCCATGCATGGCAGCTGTGCCCCTTGCTGATCTTTATAGAACGTTCCTGCTGCACCCACAAGAGGGAAAGCAGTCCTTCCCTTGGGGAAGTTTCTCAGGTTTCTACAAAAACTTTCTGTAAGGTTGGCTGTCATGGTGTGAATTAAAAGGTTATGTCAGGGGTTAAACTATGCAATTAAATCAAGAAAGCAGATTATTCTAGTGGCTGACATTAACTTTTGAAAAGAGACAGGATTAGCAGTAGTTAGTCACATACAAACGGAACAAAGCGAACAAAGGGAAAAATTATTTCACCAACCACCTCCCTTGAAAGAAAATCACTCCATCTCAGACCTCTAATTTTTCAGCTTAATTCTGTTACTTCACTGGGTTCATTTTCCTTCCCAGACATGAGCGCGGCAACTGATGCACTCTGACGGGTTGTTTTTGCTTTTCTGCCTTAAAAAATAGTCCCGCCCTCCCTAAATAATTATCTGCAAATTAACCTTTTCTCTTGCCAGAATATTGTGGGGATAGACGATAGAGCCCAGAAATACGTAAGCAAGGCTCCCAGGCCGGAGATAAATTCTTTGAGGCCACAAGAGGATCATTTATTAAATGGCTGCAGCAGTCCACTAAATGTGCCCTTTGACCCGAAAGAGTTAATGCTCTATTGAAGTGTCGGAATTGTCCCCAGTTCTACTCCCTTGGAAGGCTCTGACCCATTAATGGCGGTAATAATAATAATAGAAAACAATCCTCTTCTGCCTCCATCACTCTGCAACCGTTAATGGGCTCCTAATGTTTTCTGTTCTTTAAGTGTAACTGAAAACTGACACTCGGCACAGCTAAAATTTCCAACGTGGTCTGTTTTTTCATTATCATTTTTACATGCCATGCAGGATGCTGAGTAAGGAATAAGGCAGAGGCTTATAATTGGTCTTTTAAATCATCATAAACATTTGTTTCCCCCCACGGCTATTTCCAGTGCCAATAACTCAGCTACTGGATGATGGGGGAAACTATTCACTGATGCACCACAAGCCCCTTCTGAAGTCCTCACCCAGAACAAGGCAGAGGCCACAAAAGCATAACCCATTGTCTGTACAGAAGCTGATTTTAAAAGAACAAAAATAGCGGCTTATTTTCATGTGAGAGTGTCAGCCGTGAACAAAGTATCCCTGTGAGTGTGTGTGTGTGTACACACTCACACACACACAGACACAGACACACACACATTCACACACACACAGACACACACACATACACACACATACACAGACAGACACACACACATACACACACACAACACTTCTGTCAATAATTACTGAGAGGAAACATGACTTTGTAAGTTTGAAAAGCAGAAGTCGGGTTCCTGTGTTAGAAAACTACATATATAAAGGGGGAGATGCCAGTGCTTTGTCTGAAACGCTGTTGAGCGGGTCTAAAGCCTCCAGAATTCTAAATAAAGATTAATCATTGTCTTAGCTGAGGAGCTAAATCAAAGCTTCTATGCCAGTTTGGGGTCCTGGTGTAGTATGTGTTCAATGTCAGGTGAATGGAATCCCACCTGAAATAGTATAGCCCAGCAAAGCCTGTGGCTAGCTCATTGTCCTCAGGAAGAGACAAGTGTGTCTACTTCACTGTGTTTATGATTGGAGTCATAAACGTTCATCTGTATTGCCAGTGGGATTTATCATAAGCCAGTTCATCTGGCAGCTCCAGCCTCTTCCCGTTCTTCTCCCTTCCTTTCCATCAACCACATCTCTGCATCCCAACCCTAGTCTCCTTCCTCACTACCAAGAGTCCCTTGCTGCCCCTACGCGTGACAGGCTGCTGCTCGCATAGTCTGTTCTACCCCAAGTATCTGAGATGCAGCTGTGTTTCAGAGTCCTTCCAGCCTAGACTTATTGCCTACCCTTGTACCCTCCATATCTTGATGTATCTATTCGTTTGGATTCTGTATTTTTGACTTTCATATGGATCGCTGATTTCCCTGAAGCAGGTGTTCTCTTTGACCTATTAAGTCCAGTTCAGCTCATGCCTACCACAGAAAACAACTTCTTCCCCCCATTAACAGCAACATACAACATGTTAGAGAAAGCCCACTTTACAGCATATCTGCACACATGACACCTTACCTGATCATTGAAAAGTCTACAAAATTAGCTTTACTGTTATCTTAGCTACTTACTGAGTAGTTTAACCTGCCTATACTTCAATTACATTGACTCTAAAATGATGATAATATTAGTGTAAACTTTATGGGGTTAATATATGCAAAATCACATAGAATAATCATAAGACATGTAGACTCTACTTTTTTCTTAACCAAGATCATCATTTTTTTCATCATCCCACTACATAGACCAAGAAACTAAAACCCACAGAAGTTAAACAACTAGGGATTCCAACACTTCCAATCCAAGTCTGTTTTATAGATTGTTCCTGTGTCAGTCCCTTTGTTGTTAAGTGCACTTCACTAATTTAGTCCATATTTCCTTCCAGTGAATGTATAGGCAAGCCCCTAACTCTGCTCTTCAGGAGTGTGTCCATGAGAGGAAGCATGCTGGTACGGCAAGAACACTCTCCAGACACTGAAAGCTTGGTGAATGGCTCCTATGGAGAGCTAGGGGGTGCTGTGAACTCTACCAAGGGAACTGGGTTTCCATTTCCCTCTCTCCTATCCAGTTCATGGCATCATAGGCAAGAGCAGCAAGAACGGACTCCATTTCTCTTTGTATTGCTAGTGTGTCTGCAAACACTTCTAACTAACTAGAGAGTTGTCCTTTCTCTTCACAGAGGAGTCAAAAAGCAGACTGAACAAATCAATTTTATAAAGCACTCAGTATTGGGAAATTCTGTCTCTACCACAACCCACCAGAAACAGACTGAAGCCTAACCTCTGATGCTCTCTTCCCCTAGCGGTGTTAGCTCTGCACTCAGGTGCGTCGCCGGCAACGTTCCCCGTTCCCCACGTACCTGGCAGACCTAAATAGATGCTTCAGGTATAATATGGAGAAGTGGAGAAGAAGGTGTTAAATCAAGACCCTCTAGGTTAGAACGGAAGGAAATCAGGTCAAAAGTAGCTTTTGCAAAGAAGATGATCTGGTGATTAATGTACCAGAACATCATAGAACCACCACTGCAGACACATGGTAAGATATAGGACCTTCGTATCAATATCATCTCCTGTAATTCTGCTTCCTTCCTTTCTGCTTTATTATTATGGAAACTGAAGATGTCTGGCAGCAGCCGTAGCTTCGTATCCCTAGTAACTCTGGTAGAAGATAAGATGACTTTTCCTGGTCACAGTACCAGAGCTGGCTCTGACTATCACTAACCAGAGCGAAGAGGAGGGTGGAAGCCACTGAGTAGTCATGTGTGGGACACAGACACACTGGACAGAGATGAGGAGGTGAAGTGCCCCAAGAAAAGCCAAGATGCTTGTTCCAGGAAGAATAAGGGATGCCAGACAGGAAACACCAAAGGAAGGCAGCAGCGGAGGGGCAGAGTGGGACACATGGAGGCTGACTGGAGAACTGTGTGACTTCCCTGAGAGGAAGTGAAGCAGTGTTTCATAGACCCTGGCCCTTCACTGTAATCCTGTAAGGTCTTCAGAGGAAGAAAGGCTGATTACGGGCTCCTCAAGAGGAAAGTCATTATTAGGATGTCACCTTCTTGTAACCTCTCTTCCCACTGGCAAGGACTCCCTGAGCTGACTTATAGGGAAATTCCAACACGCTGTCAGGTTTCACAACAACATTAAGTGGAACTTCCTTTTCATATTTGCCACCTCATTTATTTTGTGTGTCCCCATGTTATTAGTTTTACTGCCCATTAATCATCATATGTAACAGAATATAGTTAAGAATATGCCTAAGAGGCAGCAGTAAATGGTCTGAGCATGACAGTCACAACTAAGCTATGTCAACAGGATGCCAGGGATGGCAAATATCTAATCTGTTAGCTCAGGGACACACAAAGCACCCTTTGCCTCTTGGGTGGTCCAGGTCACAGTAGCTGACTTCCCTTCTGGGTCAGAGAGTCCACTGCACAAAACAGTTTCATTCATTGGGAGGTTGGGGGAATAACAACACTGAAAATGTTCTTGAAGAAATGACACAAAACTGAAGTTCAAACTGTAAAAAGACAGTTTAATAAGAACAAGTTCCAGCGCTAGAGAGATGGGTCAGTGGCTAAGAGAACTGACTGCTCTCCCAGAGGACCCATGTTCAATTCCCAGCAAACCCATGGCAGCTCACAACTGTCTGTAACTCCGGTCCAGGCGATCCAACATTTTCACACAGACATACATACATGCAAAATAGCAATAAAATGAAAATAAATTAGTAATTTTTTACAAGTTTCATTCTGTGAAGCAGTATTCTCTTTAATTTGTCTTATGATCACCATCAAAACACCAATATGACCAGACCACTTGATGGCTTCTGATGGCCTGCTTACCCAGGTGTAGTCTTTATGTTGGATTCGGAGCTGACTTAGTCCTCCTACCGAGTTCCTATTCACAGCCCACCCCCACATGAGCTTACACACAGGAGGCTTTTCTACACTTTTCCTCCAGTGCTTCCTCCCTTTCAGAGGGCCTATGCACCTCAAATGTTGTGTTTCTTACTAAATTATATGTTCAATCCACCCTCAGAGCCAAGCCCAATTCATCCTTGAAGCTTTACTGAGGAATGCAGATTGCACAGCACTCTCCCTTCAGACCCAGGAGCCTAGACAGCTTCAGCATTCAGCCCCCATGGGAATGTCTGCATTCTTAGCATATTGTCCACAGATATATCTGTTGTCCTGCGACCCCCAAAGTCCATGACCTTGTCCTCTTACTAATTTTATTGATTGTGTTAGAAGTTGGTCTGAGGGGGAAAGTCATTTGTTTGGTGAAAAAGCCAAGTAGACCTTTATATGTTCCCAGGCAGAAGCTTTTGACTTCTTTATAAAAACTGTCTAGGCTCTTACTAGGAATGAAGAAGGCAGAAAAATCATTTGAAAAGTGCTAAGAAGCTTTAGACAGAAAACTAAAAGGTTTTGAATAAAGAATGGTATTTTAAAGTTCTCAATAACCATGGCCCGTATATGTGGATAAGAAAACAGAAAACGCCTTTAACATAATGTTGGTTTTATAGACGCTGTCACATGAATGTAAATTTTTCTCATTAAAGAAGACACTGACGAGAGGTGGTATTCGTTGCTTACTGTGCTTACTTACACATCATGTTCACAGATTTGTGTTAGGTAATCTTTTGAAACCTTTATTGGCTGAGCTGTAACTCTGTCTGTAACTGATAAGGGAACAGGGGCTCCAAGTTAGCACAACTAATTCTTGGGGAGATCGGAGACGTGGGTGCCTGAAGTGCAAGGTAATCGCTATTGCTTTAAAGTGTCAGTTGTTACTGGATGCCAAAGGGGCGATTAATTAGTGAGGGTATAACATGGCTCTCATTATTGCCAGGAGTTTGGAGAAATCCAGGAAATTAATACCGCTTAGTTTTGTTTAAATTTGGGCTCTTCATTTCAAGCAAATGGAACTGGAAAGCAAGCTGTTATTGCTGTTCTAATGTCCAGCGAAATAGACTTCAAACCAATTAGTAAGAGATTTTTAAAGATCACTTCATGTTGATTAAGGGAATAATCCATCAACAGGAAATACAAATTCTAAACATGTATACACCATGCATTGGTGCACCTAATTTAATAACACAACTCCTGGCTGTGAAGAAACAGGCTAACCTGAACGCAATAATGAGTGTCTTCAATAGACCACTCGCACCAATAGGTAGGATAATCTGTCTAAACTATGATCAAATTCTAGCGAAAAAGTAAATTTAAGTGAGAGTATAGACAAACAGACCTAACAGGTGTCTACAGAACATCCCACCCAAACACTGCAGTGTGTGCACCTTCTCAGAGGTCCATACATTTTTTTTTTTAAAAAAAAAAAAAACAGATCATGTAAGGGAACATAAAACAGCTCTTAAGGACTGCAGGAAAATTGAAATGATTTCCTGCACTCTATCTGATCATAGTGGAATAAAGCCATAAATTAACAGGAAGAGAAAGTATAAAACATATAAACCCATGGGGTAAGAAAAACTCAATATTGAATGATAAATAGGCCTTTAGAGAAATCCAGGTGGTAATGTTTTAATATCCCTGGAACTTAATAAAAATTAAAATACAATACACCAAAACCTTTGGAATGCAATGAAAGAATCCTAGCAAAGAAGTTTATAATCTATAAGTTTCTACATTTTTAAAAAAAATCAGAGAAATCTCAAATAAACAATCAGTGATGTACCTTATAGTCTTGGAAAACTAATACCGTGCTAAATTTTAAATCAGTGAGTGGAAGGGAAAATAGAGATCAAGGAGACATTAAGGAATCGGAAACAAAACAGTTTATACAAAGAATAAATGAAACTAATAATAGGTTATTTGAAAAAGAGGAACAAATGTAAGCAATAAATATTTAGCCAAACTACAAGGAAGAAAGACACAAATAAATAAAATTAGGGGTGAAAATGAAGATATTATAATAAATATCAATGAAACTCAGAAACTAGTTCAGACATACCTTAAAACATTATATTTCAATATATTCCAACATTTTTTCACAGAAATAGAAGGCAATAATTCTAAAAATCAAATGGAAGCCCCAAGGACTATTGATATCCAAACAAATAAAAAAAAAAAGAAAAATACTGGACTTGTCACCATACCTGTGTTCAAATTATACTGAAGATCCATAAAAATAAAAATGCATAGTATTCCCACAAAACAGTCATGCAGATCAATAAATAGTAGCCATCTGATCATTGACAATGATGTCAAAACTATACATTGGGAAAAAAATGTCGCTTTAAAATTGGACATCTGCATGTAGAGGAATGAAATTAACACCGTCTTTCTCCCTGTACAAAAATCTATTCCAAATAGGGAAAGACCTTGGTGCAAAACCTAAAACTCTGAAATAGTGTAAAGTTCTTGGAGACACAGACATAGGCAAGGACTTTCTGAAAAATGACTCCAAGAGCTCAGGAAATAATGCCAACAACTGACAAATGAGATTACGATACCCAGCAAAGGAAGCAGCTAGTGAAGAGACAGCATCTAGAAGGAAAGGAAATCTTCCAGAACCACCTTTCTAACTGGGGAACCACATATAAAAGATTCAGGGGAGATGGAAAACTGAATGCTAAGAAATCACACAACTCAATCAATCAGCTAAAAAAGAGCAGGTAGTTCCCAAAAGATGAGGCACACGAAGCTGTTTTCAGTGTGAAGCATCACTAAGTCCCCACGGAAATGCAAATTAAAACTACCAGGAGAGTCCATCTCTCCCTCAGTCAGGACGACAACCAACAGAAGCTAGCAGCAAATGCTGGCGAGGATTCAGGAGAAACGAACCCTCTTCTGCATCACTGGTGGGAACATGAATCAGTGGGCCCACAGGGAGATCAATGCAGAGGCTTCTTAGAGGACTAAAGATAGACCTGTCTGTCCTATGCCCTAGCTATACCTCTGCTAGGTATCCGCTTGAAAGTCTCCCAGCCAGTTTAAGTCAGTATAGCAGAGGTACCCGCACATCGATGTTTGTTGCAGTGCTCCTCACAATAGTCAGGGATGGAACCAACCTAGATGTCTAGTAACAGAAAAACCAAGAAATTAGAGTGTATGTACAAAATCAAATTTTGTTCCAGCATAAAGAAGAACAAAATTATATCAGTATAGGAATGTCTATGCATGTATGATAGTTATATTAAGTTGGGGTTCTCAACCTGTGGGTTGCCACCTCTTTGGGGGTCTTCTCACAGAAAACACAAATATTTACAGTACAGTTCATAACAGTAGCAAAATTACAGTTACAAAGTAGCAATGAAAATAATTTCATGGTTTGGGGTCACCACAATGTAAGGAACTTTATTAAAGGGTCACAGCATTAGGAAGGTTGAGGAAAAACTGTACTAAGTGAACCAAATCAAAGTGAGAAAGACAGCCATCATTCATTTTGTCTCATATATGAACCCTAGACTTTACATACATATGTGAAATCATATGTATATGTGATATTCGGCATG
Organism: Alexandromys fortis; assembly: GCF_014885135.2. Classification (NCBI taxonomy): domain Eukaryota; kingdom Metazoa; phylum Chordata; class Mammalia; order Rodentia; family Cricetidae; genus Alexandromys; species Alexandromys fortis. Next base: position 11,764,287 of record NW_026067966.1, on the reverse strand, counting down.
ACAATAAAAACAAATCTGCCCAGGGTAGCAAAGGGGACTACTTGGAGGTTTGAGGGGAGAGAAAAGGAAAGGTACAGTAGTTTGGGGTCTATAGTCAAAGTATATTACTTACTCATATGGAATAATCCTTACAAAACTTAGTACTATATATCGTGAGTATATGCCCAGACATTGGAGAGTGTCCTTTGCTCTCAGACAACTCCTCCAGTAATTTTGTGCTGTCTGTTGGTGTATATTTGGTTTGCTGTGTACCTGGAATTAGCTATGTATGCTTTGTAAAGCATCACAGAACATGGGAAGCATGTTAGCTTCAGGGGAATCCAGGTCAGTCCTGCCTCAAGTAGCTTGGTAGGTATAGGGGTTCACAAGTCTGCACTCTCAGAGGACTTGAGAAATTGGAAGGGTGTCAAGTGGTGGTTCTGACATTTATGAACCGTAATACAAGTCCAGCTCAAATGCCATGGGAAATTCCCTACATTTAAAATAGTTTAGAGTTCAGTTCTTGCTGGTCCAAGCAGACAAAGCTTTCTTTAATCAAAACCCAGATATAAGGTGTCTTTAAGACTGGTGACATCCTACCTGTCCTAAGTGTGTTGTGCCAGGAACGTAGATAAGCATGTTTAGTTTTTCCACAACTTCACAAGATACAGCAATTTCAGGGTAGTTATTTTGTAATCTTCCATTTTCCTTGGTAACTATACCCAAGGGAAACTCAGGTTCTTTTATTCCAACCTTAATTACTAATATTAACTGTCTGATTACACATTCACTTCATTGTGTGTGTGTGAGTGTGTTTGTGTGTATGTGTGTAGATACTGAGTGACTCCAAAGAGTTAAGAGTCAAAGGGTTTGAAAGAGGCTAAAAAGTCGAAGTTGGGAAACCCATAGGGATATATGTGTATCTGTACTGAGACAGTGGACTCCAGCTGAACCTGGCCCCGTAGGTCACCTTGTTTGAGAGAGACACGGTCACCTGCAGAGGTGCATGAGCAGAACCAGGTCTGGCTGAAAGAATAGGCAAATAGGTCTGGCCAGGTGTACAGGAAGACAGGCACTTCTATCATGTGTGGGTGTGGTTGGAGGACACGCTCTCACTGAGAGCAGTGCGTCCTTTTCCCAGGGCTCCAGTGCTCCCTGGAGGACACGCTCTCACTGAGAGCAGTGCGTCCTTTTCCCAGGGCTCCAGTGCTCCCTGGAGGACACGCTCTCACTGAGAGCAGTGCGTCCTTTTCCCAGAGCTTCAGTGCTTCCCGGAGGACACGCTCTCACTGAGCGTTACCTTTCCTTCCTCCCTCCTTCTTTCTGCTTCTCCTCATCAACAAGCGGTTGCATTTGAATGGAGTCAACTGGGCATGATGTGGTCTTTGTATAAGAACTCGGCAAACTGCAGCGCAACAGGCATTGTTAGTTATGGTGCGTGTTTTACCGTCATCTTCGGAGTACACACTTTCCTGAGCCGCACAATACTGAGTAAATATTGCTGGCTGACTTCATTTGACTTCACGTTTTTACATTAAATTGAAATATCAGTGAAAGTATGCTTATAGAGAACTCTTGATTCACGCTAGCACAAAACTAAAAATTCTCATTTTCTACCACTTCTATTAAGAACAGTAAGCAAGATTGTGTTGAGATTATTTTTATACGTATATTCAATTAAGTATAAAAAGCAGAGAAATATTTGTAAGTATAAGAATAATGTTTAGCCTTTAAAACTACAGACTACCCCTGGATGGTTCCCGTATACTACATTACTGCATGCCCCCTCCCAGGGTCAGGGATCACTGTAGAAGGGGAGGTGAGAGGATTGACGACCCAAGGAAACAGAGCCTTCCAGACGCAGCCGAACAGTTGCTTGTGTGGATTTGGGGTGGTTATAACAGCATGTGCGAGACCTGTTCAGGCTCCAGCCAGACTAAACTGCAGCATGTAGGGGAGGTGGGAATGATGTCTCGCCGCTAGCGGTGAACTTCTGGGAGAAAGAGAGTACATTTTCTTTAACAGCGCTTCAGTAGCAGGCCATGTATCCAGGAATATCTAGGCAGCACCCGTAAGTTTGGTATGCACACAGTGGGGCAGATAGGAAATGGATGGGTCTGGGGGGAGTTGGGGTAGGGGCACACATGATCCAGAAACCACTTTATGAAATTCTGAAAGAACTAATAAAAACTTAAACACACACACACACAACACAAAAATACTTGTATGTCTTAAAATACTTTTGTGAGAATACCTTTTACAAATCAGTTACATATGGACTTCTAGTTATGCTAAGGCTTTAACTGCTGCGGGAGCTTTAACTGTATTAGAACTGTATTAGAATTCTTTATAGTGTGCTTTTGCAGTGCTGTGGTACACAGCCCACATAAAGACATAACACACTCAGTAATCAAAAGCAGAAGAGAGATGGACAGCGGAAGCACAAAAGAATAAGAGAAAGGGGAGCCTGTGCTCTGGGTGGAAAGCCCACCGCTAGGGTATACAAGCGGGGCTGGAGGACAGAGCTGTTCTCCTGCTGGTGATAAAAATGAGACCAAAGTGCACGCTAAGTAGAGATAGGAAAAATGCTTACTGTTACAAAGAAAGAAGGAAGGGAAGGAATGACTCGTGCTAAAAGAAAGGCAAATACAGGAATGAGTGAGTAATTACCGGTGGAGTGGGAGGTATTAAATCGCTGAAAGTGACAGGAAAGAGCTGTCGGGGGTGGGAAGGTTGTGTTAACAAAGAACAGATGCTGTATGAGGGCTCGGAGGAAATGAAGCACTAGAGGGGGCTTCTCCAGCTAGAAAATCTCCCTGCACTCAAGGTCATCTGAATGTCTTAGCCCACCCCCTGTACCTGTGTGTTCCCGTTCTAACATTCATCCTTGACGGAGTGCGTATCTGGGGACACACCACCAGCCAGCCAGGCTCAGGGTTAGATGGTAGCTGCAGTTCCCGCTTCATGCATAGGAAATACCAGATTGTTTGACCTTAAAATGAGCTTGTTTATTACCTCCACTTTTATGATAAATAAATATTTTCCTTAAAGCAGCAACATTACCCTTCTCAGAGATCAATACTGGTTCCCTGATTTTTGAGTAGGTTATTTTTTTTTTAAGCCTATGTGGGTATGTTTAATGTTCAGGAAAGCTTACAGGAAGAAAAGGAAAACATGAAAGCAATCGGTATATTGAAGAAGTTGTATTCTTCAGTTGCTTTATCAACTGTTTTAGACAGGCAGATGGAAGAATGATAGATAAGTACATAGGTAGAGATAGATAGATGGATAGATAGAGACAGACGATAGATAGATGATAGATAGAAGATAGATAGATAGATAGATAGATAGATAGATAGATAGATGATAGTAAATAGAAGGTAGATGATAGATGATAGATAGATAGATAGATAGATAGATGATAGATAGATAGATAGATAGATAGATAGATGATAGATAGATAGATAGATAGATGATAGATAGATAGATAGATGATAGATAGATAGATAGATAGATAGATAGATAGATAGATAGATAGATAGATAATAGATACATACATACATACACATAGATACATACAACCAGATAGATAGATACATATATACATGCATGCATGCATACATACATACATATTTAATAAGTTGGCTCCTATGGATTGAATCATGGATTGCATTTCTTATCTGTAACACAGAAATTTAAAATGTGGCATTTTGTATGTGTAATGAATTAGCTATTCATTATATTTATTGACTATAATTTGAGTCCTGAAAAAAAAAATCCTCATCATAGCTTAAGATCTTGACTGTTGATATAAAAGAAGGAACTTGAGGGAAAGATGTTCCAAGTATATATCAATCTCTTGCAAACATTAAAAGACACTTAAAGGGCCATGTCCATCCTTATAATCAAAGGAGTATTTGTTCACAAAATTGTCCCATATTTTCTCTGAATATTTTTACTTTAAAATAGACAGTGTTTAGAGACAGGGTAGAAGAGATTATGCAAATGAATGAATCACAATGAGAAGTACATTATTGGGCATTTGGACATGAGTTTCAGGGAATGATAAAAGATTCTGGGATTTGTGAAACTAAGAAAAGCAACCTCTGCTCTTATAGAACTTGGAAATTGCCAGTGAGAGAACGAGATCCAAATGACAGCAGATAATGTAAATCCAGATTGCATTGTGCCTCAAGGTAATGAATAGGGAGCAGGGCATTGTGATAAGCTTGGATTGATGATCAATATTTGGAATACCGAGATAGGAAAGAAGGTAATTAGACCCATTATGGACACAGTTAGCACAGATAACATAATTTGGGAAATTATACATTTGGAGATTATGGATAATTTTTTTTCAAGGCTAATGGGTCTTCAATGATATCTATTAAAGCACAGAAGATGTTTTGCCTCTAGGGAATCCACTGAAAAATCAAATACACAAAAAATTCAGTAAATGTAGTCTAAAATGGAAGATAAAGTAGAATATATGGGAGAGTAAAGTGCTATTGTGACTTCCTACTTGGGATTTATAATAATTTTTCATTTGTAGAGCTCTGAGGCTATTAATTTCACATCACAGCTCCCCATGAAACCAGGCAAGTGTTTCTCGATGTTTGCCTAAGTTCATTGCTCATAATAATGCAAGGCCAAATTGCTAATGGGAGCAAACCATCTTGACAAATTTTTGGCTTTTCTCCATTTTCGTGTTGAGAGTCCTGGAAAACATTGTATTTTTAATCCTATCTCTAATGCACTATGGCAGAGCTCTAACTTTATCTTCAGCAAGTACTTTGAGGGTCGTTGATATTAGAATCTTCACATTGTACACGCTCCCAGTCTTCTCTTCTATCCCATCCCATTCTTTGTGTCGTCCCTGATACCTAGAAAGACTGTCTACCAGTGACTGCCAGGCTGGGACCAGGTAGACGAGTCTCAGCAGTCTTCCTATTCTCCATGTGATCTCTCCCTTCTCCCCTTAGCCCTGCAGCAGCCTGCTTGCAGGTACCCCTCTTCCCACCTCATCCCTGTTCACTGGAGACTGCAGCTTCATCAGCCCTCTCATCTCTGTCTCTCCAGATTCTTGTCATACTGCAGCCACTTGCAGGAGCCCATTCTCCCACCACACCTTCGGCTCCAGAAGCCCCTGCCTCCTGGTGTAGCCAGGATCCATCTCTTCCCCACAGCCCTTCTTAGTTTGCTCCTGGCACATCTCTACTCCTCTCTGCCACACACCACCCTGCAGGGAAACATTCTACCAGGGAATCAATAATCACCACACTTTTCTAAGATCCAGCGAGCACAGAACACCATTCCAACAAAGACAAGATGAGACTTCAAATTAGTACATTGTTTGTTGTTTTTATTATACATTTATGTGTGTGATGACTAGATATAGAAGTCATAGGTTATATATTTCATACATATAAATATATAAACATTAATATAATGTTATTTATAACATTTGCAACCAAGGAGGGAAAAACAACTTACCATGTATCTAAAAGTGAATACCTTCTCAAGTAATTTCTTATTTTTTAATAAAAATGCATTTAAGAAATTTCATCAATAATGGGGTCCAATTACTGCTCTTCTGGATTTGGCTTTCTTTTATTGTGTGATTTTAATGCTTGAGTTGGAAGTTTAAACATTGCCAATGAAATCTGAGACTAATTAAATGATTATAGCCTAAGGGGTAGGGCACCCAAGTCGCCACTATTAATCTTACTAACTATATCCACTCTATGAGATATATGAATGAATATATAGTCCTATTTCAAAAGAAAAAATATAAAGAATTGTTTATTAAAAGGTAAGTTCTGAGCTGTGCACATGACTCAGTAGGAAAGAATGCCAATTGAGTATAGGTGTGAACACCTGCACACTCACATGCTTGCACCACACACTTACAATACACCATATACATAAAATGTCACTTTTACTTGTGATTCTTAAAATTAAAGATAGAAATTCCTTGTGAAGTCTTTTTCTTCATCTTGTGGAAGACATAGTCACATTTAAGAATTCATTGGTAGTGTGAACTTACTCAATTGCACTAGGGCAAGATTAATTTGAGAGGTAGAGACATAGCACCAGGTTAACAATGGTATAATTAACCTAAATACTTAATGAGAACTCACCATGCACCAAGATTGTCCTGATCTTGCCTTAGCCTCATCTGAGAGATGAGGAAACTGAGGCACAGAGAGATGAATAATTCAGAGTCTCAACAGAGTCAGATGTTGTAAGGAGCGCAGGGGTTCTTTGTTCCTTCCTACCCAGCTAGCTTACAGCTGAAATAACCACACAGAAACTATTCATTTAAACTCTGCCTGGCCCATTATATCTAGCCTCTTATTGACTAACTCTTACATATTAGTTTAACCCATCTCCATTAATGTGTATAGCCACTTGACTGTGGCTTACCGGCATGAGTCTAACCAGTGTCCGTCTTGAGCAGGATAATCATGACGTCTTCCTGACTCTGTTCTTCTTCCCAGAATTCTGTTCTGTCTTCCCCTCCTACCTGAGTTCTGCCCTATCAACTAGGCCAAGGCAGTTGTTTTAATAACCAGTGAAAGCAACACAAATACAGAAGGACCTCCTACACCAGTCAGACACTTGAGTTGCCTCCAGGTTTCCTGTGAGTGCTCACGGCAGACCACATCTCTCTGGACAGTTCTGTTCTCTGTTGTCTAAATCACCAGCCGTTCAGAGGCCAGCAGCCATTCTCAGTCAGAAACTAGTTCCTGTCAGGGATCCTTGCGGTCACACTGTGTTGACTGACATGGGGGTCTCTACCTAGGAAGCTAGAGTAAAAATTTCTCCAAGTTTGAAGAATCTGCTTTGGAATGTTGCTTCTCTACCTGAGCAGTAAAACTTGAACCTCATAGCACTGAATCCAGGGAGGACATCCACGTGTCTTGACTCCCCCCACCTGCCTGTTCCTCTGGCTCTATCCTAAGCACCAACTGTTTCTCTGAGTGGAGAATACACCTTCGGCAAGGCCAAGAAAGGTTAGGTGGAATTCAGGGATCTAATTTTCTAGATAGGAATGTTTGCCACTTATATTAGGTTATTTGGCCTCCAAATGAGTCCTTTAATCCATGCACCCACACACTTTAATAATAAAGAAAGGTCAAATGCCTTTGTGTTGCAGATCCTTCACCTGCTCCATAGGTGAGACCTGCTATTTTCCTGCGAGCAGCTGGTCAGAGAACTAAACTCTACAGACAGTTCTTCACTGAGCGGCAGCACTTCTTTATGAGAAAAATGTCTACACAGCTCCTTCAAATATGTTTCCTTTTTATTTTACTACATATATATTATTGGTTAGTTGTGTTATTTCAGTATTTTATGCATGTATAGAATGTACTCTGATTGCTCTCCCACACTCTCTTCGACATTCCCCCGTCCCTACCAAATTCTTACCCTCACCAGTTTCCTTTGCCACCTCCTGACTCTTGCTTGGTTTGTGACCTGTGTGACCACTGTGCCCGAACTATCCACTAGAACTTAGTGTGGTCATCAGTGGGTACAAAGCTGAAGGCTAGTGACTCCCCTTTCCCTGAGCCTAGGAGTAACAAATAGCTCAGTAGTAAGAGCGAAAGCCCGTGATCCATCCTTACACCCAGTGCAAATATCCATAGCTTCTGTGAGGTCTTGAGTACAGTGGCCATGTCTTTCTCAGATAACAGCTCACAGCCATTTCCCATAACCTATGGCTGTTACATTACCCCCGCCTGGCCATTCCCTGGGCCTTAGATGGTGTAATGTAACTGCCTTGTGTAGACATAAACAGCCGTCCATCTTGATGACTCTATCTGGTTTTAGTTTGAGGTTGTTTTGATTCTGTATTTTTTTTTTTTGGAAGAATGCGAGTGAATGTGTTCAGAATATTTTATTATAACTTCCCAGGAATTATTTTTTTATTAACTAAACGCTTTCTTTTAATATTCCTCATAAATCTCTCATTTCCTTCATGATGTCCATATGTGTCAAGTTCATGTTTTTGAGGGAACAGAAAGTTCATTAAAACCTAAAGACCATGGCCACCTGATAGAGAAGTCTGAAAAATGAAAATTTTGCTGTAAAGATTGGCATTTGCAGCTAGCCCAAGATGGCCAGGAAATCGTCAAACACTCAACTACAAATTACTTCTGTGAATACTCAAAAATGGGACAGCAAGTGTTCAAATCTGGACAAGGTCCATTCCATGATGAATAACACCTGGTATCCATAGATCACTGACCCAGACAATTGCTTATAATCGGCCACGGCCTCCATCGCTTCAACCACAAAGGAAAATGTGAAGCGTCATCACATTTGGGGGTGACTTCAATGGGTTTCAATAGCTGAGGTTTGGATTTTGATAAATTGCTATATATATATATATATATATTTTTTCTATATATATATATATATATATTCCTTCAAGGATACCTCTACTTTTTGAAGGAGCCTGGGAAAAGGAATTTCATCTCTGTGTGTAAATGGTGAGGCCTGAAATAGAGTGGGAACCAGCTCATCCCGAAAGCTATAAAATTTCCTGTACCTTGTCAGTCTCAACCCACATTGGTGAGGCTAGGGGTGGGGAAGAGGGATTTTGGCCCCTCCTGCTCCACAAAGCTCCTCCTGATAGGGCACTCCCTCCAAGAGATTCGGTGGGTCTTAGTGCTGACACTCACCAGCAGACACCTCCCAAGCTGGTAACCCTGACCTAGTGCGAAGGATACACAGGGGTTTGGTGATTTGTGGCAAAGTCCCCCAGCTTCAGAAGATCCAGCCTGGGTGAGAGCATCTGCAGCTCCTTAAAGGGGACTTTCTAGTTTGAGGTTCTTAAAAAGCTAAGATCAGTGTCTCTTCCATTACTTCCTTCTGATTACACCTAGGAATGAATAGAATTATTTTTTTCCAAGAGGAGAACCCTGGTCTCTCTCAAAGTAAAAGTCCAGAAGTGAGCCTTACCTTTTGATTTTAGTTCTACTATACGTCTTAGGGTCTATTGGTGCCCAGCGTCCAGACCCTATGTGTCTTAGGTGCAGTTTCCCGTCAGGAAGCACATGCATGCACACACACAGGCACATGCTCATCAATTGTCAGCTCTGCCAATCTTATAAAATCCTTGACTCTTTTCCCCGGTTCAATTAGAATCAGTGGCTGTGCATTTGTTCCTGCTCAGAACTTCTTCCTGAGATGTAGGCAGGCTCTTTTTAGATAACATGCCTCATATCTCCGATGATTTATTCACTTTCAAGTTCCCTGGAATTTATTGCTAAAGGTTGATGTGAATGCTTACAGTTTGGGCTCTAATATAATCTCCCGAGTGGCAATTAATAAATAAAAGATGGCTGCTGTTGTTGACAGAGATCTAGGCTTTCTCAGTTAGCTCTCTTTTTTTTTCATGTTTTCACCAAGTTTTATGCCAGACATCCCTAGGGATTGAGGCTAAAAAATATTTTCTGTAAATCCTAAAGCTCTTTCTGTTGTTTCAATATTCCCACACCTCTATGTTATCGCTTGTTTTTCTTGTCAGAAATGGTCTTACTTGAGTCTATTTTTTCCCCAGCTATCCTTCCTTGTTGTGAATTGGGGGAAAGTGCCTTTTTCTGGATTTAACAGAAGTGTGGCCTTGGTATTTATGCTTGCAAATAGCACCTGCAATTTGTTTCTGAATTTCCTTGTATTTTTGTCAGTCTCTTCTCAGTTTCTTTTATTAAATATGCACTGTCATCTATAAAATGCGGTGTTTATTGTCGTCGTGTGTATTGTTCACAGTGTGAGGCTGCTTCTTGTAAGTTAATGGTGACGCTGTAAGGCAATAATGCAGTTGTCACAGTGTGCTGGCTGAGCTGGGTGGTCTCCAGGGCTCGTCTAGACTAAAAATCCCATTTCAGAGATGAGGAAACCATAATCAAGTAGATGGCAGCTGCAGAACACATCTTAGGTTGTGAAAAGTGGGTGGCACAGGGCTGCAATTGGACTGCCTCTGTTCAGTGCCCGTGGGGAGTGAAGGGTGTCACTTTAGCGTGTTACTTGTTTTCCTCTTTAAATGCCTTAGGGTGTGGCGTGCATTGAAGTCGCTACATACACAATGCTCCAAACATGCTCATGCCCCATGCATGGACAATCTGCGGAGTCCATCATTTCTGGTGGTGCCACTCTTGATGCAAAGTCTCCCTGGTTCCTGGAGGGAAGCTGTGAGGCCAGGGAGAACAGCTTGACTGCCAAGACAAAAGCTTTAATGGAATCCTTTCTATCTTTTAAGTGGCCAATTGGCTACTAATATTTCTATCACTTAATCTTGTCATTGATGATAAGAACAAGAGTGGAGGTCAAGGAGTAGAGTGGAGTAGGGCAGGCCAAGGGCAAGGCAAAGTGTCCAAGAAGACAGTGAGCACCAAAGGCTCCTTGGGTTCTACTTCTCTGCTCTGCACTTATTAGTTATTGTAATGATACAAACCACGTGCCTCTGAATGTGGCTTTCTGAATTTCTCTTGTAGTTCTAGGTTTTCTTTGTACACAACTGGCTCTTTGATAGGTTGTTTTGTTTAACTAAAAGAGTAAAGCCACTGTCTTCTTGTGATTTTTCCATTCTTTACAAAGAAGCTGAAGTCAACACTTGCTGTATTAAGCCTCTGAGTATTTTAACAACAAAATTATATTAAAAGTTCAGACCCACAAAAAATAACATTAAAAAGACGCACTTTTCTGGGGTCCACACTGAAATCCACCTGCAGCAGCAGCATGGGAGAATCTCTTTCCTTGCTTGCTTTGCTTTATTTGCAGACTAAATAAATTTCATCAGCCATGCATTAAGCATCTTTAGGATAATGTAAAGAATTTAATTATGAAAATCCTTACCACTCCTGGTCCTTGATTTCTAGGCCAATCACATAAACAAGTCTGGCAGTAATTCCAGGTACAGAGGTTGAGAAGGCAAGGCTGAGCTCACGGAGGGAACACTTACCGTGCTAGGTTCATTGTGAGCTTATGTGCCTCTGGCTGGGAGTGGTGACAAGCGCCTGTGTCCTCGCGACTCCAGAGGCAGAAGCAGGCAAATCTCTGTGAGTTCAAGGCCATTCTGGTCTATATAGAGTTTGTCTGCCTCTCTGTCCATATGTGTGCACATGGGTGTATATATTCTCAAACATGTTATCTGTAGATAGTAACTTTTCACATTCAAATGTATGCATACCTATGTGTATATATATGCATATAAAATTCCATGTGTTAAACAGATTTGAATAATGTCATCTAAACGCTTACCACAGCTGTATGAAAAGAAACTGAGGTTCAGAGATGTCAATCCATTCCCTTTCCCCAAGATGACCAAAACTAATGGCCAAACTGGAGTTTAGCCACCAAGGTTTACTAATCTAACACCCTCTTTTCGAAGCTTCCTGGGAAGAAACAGTCTTAGAATAGCATGTATTTCCACTGGAGTGCAGTGCTGGAGGGCTGACCTTTCACCCCTTTTCTTCCAGACCCTCCAAGCAAAGATTTTGGTCCAACTCTGGGTTTGAAAAAGTCCAGTTCCTTGGAGAGCCTGCAGACAGCGGTGGCCGAAGTCAGGAAGAGTGATCTGCCCTTCCACAGGCCCAGACCACACATGGTGCGAGGCCGGGGCTGCAACGAGAGCTTCAGAGCGGCCATTGACAAATCTTATGATGGGCCCGAGGAGGCAGAAGCTGGTAGGGCCCTATGCCCCCTTCAGTGGATCCTTCTCATTAGCATCTGCAAGTCATAAGTGAGAATTGCACTAACTACTGAAAAAAAAAATGATTTAAGGATCACAATTATATTTTTGATATTAAAAATAATTCATTTTCCCTATATGTTTTGCCCTTTGGCTTAACGAACATGGGATTGGAGAATGCAATGTGCAATTTTTATCACAGTGCAAACTGAAAAAAAAAATGTTCTCATTCCCGTCCCTAAAAGGACCAACTGTCATTTACCCTTAGGGCAGGAGCACTAAGCATGCATTTCTTGGCATTCTTATTTGAATCATTAAAAAGCAACATCAACCAGAGGACTGTCTGCATTAATTGCATAGAAGCAGTGGGCTATATTTATACTCAAAAAAATCTCTCTGGGAAGAAAACTCACCCTGTTTGTTTCCCAGCGTGTGGGCTTCTGGAGCTGATGGAGGTTAACCAGGCCAGCTTCCAGGGAGATTAACGCTTCACCCCATTTCAAGCCTTTTGTGCTACCAGCCAGCACCCAGTGTGCCCCACTCCTAACCTCAAAGATTAATTGAAGTGCCCAGGACTGGGAAGTCCTACTTCAAAGGGTGCAAGTAGCCACGTGGTCAGGTAGAACACTGAGCACTTCTATTCGTCCCTCTGCAGTTTACGTTTTGAGATATATATATGTATATGTATACATATACGTATACGTGTTCGTGTACGTATACGTATACGTATACATATACACATACACATACACATACACATACACACATACACACATACACACATACACACACATACACACACATACATACACACA
>NW_026067966.1:11749248-11751456 GCF_014885135.2 Alexandromys fortis | reverse complement strand
CAAAGGAGAAGGAGAAGAAAAAGGGAAAGGGCAAGCTGAAAGTCAAGGAAAAAAAGCAGAAAGAGGAGAGTGAAGACCCAGAGAGGAAAATGAAGAGGAAGGGATTCGGCGCCATGCTGAGGTAAGGGCCGGCTGCGCAAGTCCTTGGCTTTGCTTTTCCCTGCTAAATCACTCCTTTGTGTATGTTCTGAAAAAGGTTCAAGTGTCCTCTCATCTTCAGTTATACTCATAAAAATCAAGGCTATGACTCTGGTTTTTATTTTTATTTTTTGCAAAGGAAGCACAAAAAGCCTTTTGGGTGTCCCCTGAAGATTGTGATGATGACGGGCCACGGTTGTAAGCTTGTTGTTAAGAGGCCAGTGCCAAGTAGGGCAGAGGAAGTGTTCCCTGAGTGTCCCTGTGCACGGTGAAAACAAAAGACTAGCTTATATCTCATCCTGTGGCTTCTGGTGCAGTCGAGATGGCCCTGCAATGAGGGCCGTATGATCCTGGCCTCAATCCCTGACCTTCCACATCTCAGTCGTAAGTCTCACACATCTTCCTTCTACTTCTTTCAGACTGAGGCTAGCATCATCCCTTCCTGTGGGACCCCGTGGGCCTGGAGGATGAGATGCCATGTTTAGTAGCCAAAGCACTAAGCAGCACACAGTCAGAATATATCCTGTTTCTTCTTTACCGATGCCCTCCAAAATCACTCTGCAGAAGCGGTCTCTGCTCATTCCGGTTTCCCAGTGATCTGACTGATTTCTGGTCATTTGGTCAGAGGCTTGCACCGCTAGTTCCATGAACTAGAATATACCTTGTTGTAGTGATAGGAGTGGCAGGGCTGCGTCCCCAGCACCCCGGCCGCCTGCTAGCTTATGCCCCGAAATAATTACAAGGACACTGTGTTCTTTTAAACACTTCTTGGCCCATTAGCTCTAGCCCTTACTGGCTAATTCTGATACCCCGATCAACCCATCTCTAATGAACTGTGTAGCTTCAGTCTTACCGGGAAAGATTCAGCATGTCTGATCTGGCGGCTTGCTTCATCTTATGCGTCTACCTCAGAGAGCAGAGCTATTGCGTCTGCCCGGGAGAGGGGAACATGGCGTCTCTGAGCTCACTTCCTCTTCCTCCCAGCATTCTGTTCTGTTTACTCCGCCTACCTAATTTTCTACCTATCAGGGCCAAGCAGTTTTCTTTAATTGACCAATGAAAGCAACAGATAGAAATATGACCTTCCCACATCACCTTGTCCCCGGGCATAACTTCCCTGTCTGTGGAGCCTTGTGCAGGGAAAGGAGGAGGTTTTAACTGGCTTAGGGCTCCTTCATGAACACCTCTGTGGATTGTTCAGGAGCAAGCCTGTTAGTATAACAGTTGCTGCTGGTGGAACTCATTTCCATGGCTGACTTGCTGAGGATCACTTACCTTTGGGTAGTGTGCATAGAGTCCCCTTATCCAAGCTTTTTAGATGGTGAGAGAAGTCAGTGACCTGAGCATCAGCGACATCATCATCACCATCATCACCGTCATCATCTATCTAGACTGCTTAGATGGAGCCAGAGAGAGCTTAACTCTGTGGTCGCTACAGCAGCACCTGCCCAGCCTTCTACCATCACTCATCCTTACCCCTCCAACATCACTCAAGTGCAGTTGCTCCCATTTCTTCCCTGCCCCCTACCACATGGATATCATACTAGCCTTGCTCCCCAAGACTTCTCTAGGGCACCAGTTTGCCTTCCTCCCTAGGACATGCCAGACTCCCTCAAGCATGCTGTCATGCTTAGGTCAAGGAAGAAGACCAGAAAATGTTTGCTGTTCACTAAGCAGAAGAGTTTACAAAGTCACTTCCTAATTCTAGGATTTTCTTGTACCCTTTTTCTTCTTTTAGGCAGGAGGGGAAGTGAGTTGCGGCAGGAAGTAAGGTAGAGGTACCCATTCCATGACTACTTCTATAATTCCCTGTCAAAACTACCAGTCTCCATCCTTCTTTGCTATGGATGACAAATGGCGTATTTAAGCAAATTATATAAAACCCTTAAGAGTATCTGTCTCTTAAACACACTGGGGGATACCAGTTGTTCTCAGTGTGAAATCTTCAACTAATAATTTTAGATAGAAAAGACAATTCAATTCTCTTATTCCTTCTTTCCTTCCTTCCCTTCCTGTTTTCTTCCTTCTTCCGCACGTGTGTGTGTGTGTGTGTGTGTGTGTGTGTGTGTG
>NW_026067966.1:11697706-11746947 GCF_014885135.2 Alexandromys fortis | reverse complement strand
TGAGCCCAGTAGAGTCACAGGGCCTTACAAGCCTAAGAGGAAGACAAGGAAGCATGATGCAAAGAAATGCAGCATGCTTGCTGTGAAAGTGGGAGAGGGGAAATGAGCCCAGGACTCTGAGCAGCCTGTGTACGCTGGAAAGAACAAGGAAATGATGTCCTCTGGCTAGCCCCTTAATTTTCATCCATATGTGTTATTCAAGCCACTAAGATTGTACTAATTGCTTACAGTATCAACGAAACCAGCACAGTCATTATCATAAGTATTATTACTGCTTTTACAATGCCATGATAATTTATAAGGACAAGTTTCCTCTTTGGGACATTAAAGAAAAAACTATAAACATGATTTAACTGCAGTAATCTGTAAATATGAAAACTCTCAGAGACTCACATGGTCTGTTTCTGAGATTGTCGTCAAGTTAAATCCTGACTGTATTTTTTGTTACATGGCTCCAGGTGTTTCTTGTTCAGTGTGGGGCTGTCTCTTCCCTTCTTCCCAGTACGCTATTTCCACAGAGTAGGAGCCACAGGCCCTGGATTCTCCAGACACACAGCACTTGGCTCTTGCTCCCTTTCACTACTCTAGCAAAATTAAGAGCTGAGAGGTGGGGTTAGATTTTATCTTTGGGATAAAAATAGTAACTGTTTTCCATAGCCTTTTGCATCTGAGCTGGTGAGCATATTGGAGTTACTGCTATATGCACGCTTTCAGCAACAAAGAACACAAAAGCTGTTACCATTAGCCAACAGATTTTGCTTTAATTCTCATCTGTTGTTCAGATGCTATTGACTTAGTTTCTTTCTTATTTAAAAGCGATTGATTGCTCTAAGGTTCTCGCAGAGTTAGATGTGACTTAAATATGCATTATTTTTTCCATTGTCTGCTCTGCTCTAATACATTCCTAAACATGAGCTCTGGTGTAGCTTTTACAGTTAGTCCATGGACAGTGATACCTGGCCAAGGAAGTTAGGGGGGGGGGTTCTTAAATTCTGCCCCTCCCTTATCCTCGAATTGTAATGTGTTAACTGTGGCCTTGTTTTTGCTTCTAAAGAGCCAAGCGTTTTGACTGTGCTGATGTTAGCTGTTCCACTCATGTTGGTGACAGAGAGTGGGAGTGTTTATTCATTAATTCATTATTTCACCCACACCTGTTCCTACTGGAAAGTTATAGGAAGTCAATTCCATTCCTCTTTCCACCCATTGTCTAGTTTGTATATTGTTATGATTTGCTGACTTTAAATTACCTTCTTGCATGAGTCAAGTCTGGCTCTTGAAAGGGTCATGAGTTATTGTGGGAAAAAGCTCAATTCCAGAACCTTCCAACTTTGGCTGTTACTTCATAAACTCTGCTTGCTTGTGGCTGAGAGAGACCTTCCATGGGTTTGCTATCAATCTTTTGCTCAGTTTGATATAGAAATCATGAAAAGGCCAAGTACAGCTCCTTTTCATATCACCTTCTTTTAGTGTTACCAGCTCATCCAAGGGCTCTTCTGCTTGAGTAGAAATCACTAGGCTGACACCATCTGAGCAAGGCTTTACTGGGACTTGTGTTGGGCACAGGGACATGGCATGCAGAATAGCCAGGATCAAAGCTTAGAAGGAAAGGAAGACTCACACAAGCACACAGAAGGCTGCTGAGAAAGAGTGCAGGGTTTTACACACGCCTTCTCAGTACTCTACTCTCGGTGCAGGAATGATCTACACATGCACATGAAAATCACCTGCTCTCTGCTTGTAAGACATGGCAGGTGTGCTCACTGCCCTCAGTGCAGGAAGGCGGTGTGTCTGTTAAGTTCCAGCCTGAATTTGCAAGGCTGGGAGGAAAACGTAGGATGGAGTTAGCAGCTCCTGAATCTGGTCATCAGTGGAAACTGTTTTACCAAAAGCAGCTTGCATTCAGAGAAAAACGTTGATGTGGGACTTGGGATCCCCATTGATCTATCTGTCAAGGTACTTCTTTATTGTTGCTTTATGAACTTGACTTCCTTAGGTATCATGTTCTTCAAGACACTTCTACAGAAAGGCCATTCAAGACTCCAGTGATCAAAGAGCAGAGGTCAAACCTTCAGTAGACAAGTTCCAGGCTGTCAGTCCCAAATATCTTTTGACCATAGTAATATCACCTAGAGTGGAAAAGCCAGAGATTACCCCCTAATTTCTTGGTTGCTTAATAATCTTGTCAATCTCTGTAGTCCTCAAATGAAATTCTTAGTGTTTCTAACAAATCCCTTTATATAACAGCTTCAACTGTCTTCATATGAGAGTTTAGGTCACTTTTTCAAACCCGTGTTTGGGAAACTGAGTGAAAGGCTTGAAGTTGTACAAATTCATTTTCCTTGTCTGTGTGCGTGCACATGTGTGTGCACATGTTTTGTTGTGCGTTCTGGTGTGTGTGTGTGTGTGTGTGTGTGTGGATTGTATGGGGGAGTAAATATCTAGAAGCCAGATGTTGATTCCAAGTGTATTCTTAGTTCCTGTCCACCTTGTTTTTTTCTTGAAACAGGGTCTGTCATTGAACATGGAGCTCACTGACTGAGCTACACTGGAAACCTTACAGGGCACAGGAAACCTCAGCCCTTCCACCCCAGTGCTAGGATTATAGGTGTGTGTCTTTCTTTTCCTGTGTGTGCTGGAGATCTGAAGGCAGTTCCTTGTGCTTATACAGCCAACACTACTGTTGAAGGAGCTGCGGGCTGCGTTCCTGCTGCCCGGCCTCTGGCTGCCTGGCTAGCTTATGCCCCGAAATAACAACACACAAACTGTATTCATTTAAACACTGCCTGGCCCATTTCTATTAATGTGTGTAGCACCCCAAGGTGCGCTTACCGGGAAGATTCTAGCCTACGTCCATCCTGGGTCGGAGCTTCGTCGTGTCTCTCCAGAGAGCAGAGCTATCGAGTCTGAGCTCACTTTCTCTTTCTCCCAGCATTCTGTTCTGTTTACTCCACCCACCTATGTTCTAACCTATAAAATGGGCCAAGGCAGTTTCTTTATTAGCCAATGACCTTCCTCCGTCACACTACTAACTAAGCCATCTCCCCAGCCCTTTAAGTTCATTTCTCTATACCATTTCTAGGCTTTTGTCCTAAAGGAATTATGTCTAGTTAGCTGCTCCTGATAGATTAATAAAGTTTATATCATGCTGGTAGGAAGGTGTTTAAATTTTGTCTACTTTAAAATTTTGTTCACCCATAAAAATTCAACTAATAACATTTATTGACTTCTTCATCTTTGCCAAATACATTCATAATCATTCTATTGTTACTCAACAATAGAATGAAAGGGAGAGAGCAGAGAATATATGCTCAACCGAGAGCGGTTGAGAGGACTGCAGCAGAGCACAGTAGGTGCCAGGGGGAAATGGCAGAGGCGCTGGCATCCTCTCTCCCTGTATCTGTCTGTGACCTAACAGTCTGCATCTGCCCAAGCTTCTTGGAATTTTCAGAAGATATGTTATCTGAAGGGAGCACACCGACACAGAGACCAGTTTACTTTATGCCTTCTTTCTTTCTTTCTTTCTTTCTTTCTTTCTTTCTTTCTTTCTTTCTTTTTCCTTCCTTTTTTAAGCATAAGAATCTACAAAGTTTTTTTGTAAATCAATTTCATGTACAACTATAACAAAAAGCAACCTGTAGAGTACACAAAGAGTGTCTGCAGTACACAAAGTCCTGATGCAGCTGACTTAGACATTCTGAGAGCAGTGGTCTGCAAACCTGAGTGGTGACGTTGATTTGAAGCTCTTTGTATCAGCTCTACTCTTCCCGCATCACGTCTTCTTCACTCAGCTTCAGACGTTGCTTAAGTATCTTTTTCTTTAATCCTAACTTATAAATCATAAAGAAAATTTAAACCCTAGAAGCATAGTTTCTAAGTTTTGCCTATACTAAGGGACACACTTGGTTCATTACGTCCACAAAATTATTACATATATTTATTATATACAACATGTTTTGATAGGTGGAAGCATTGTGAGGTAGTGGTACACACTAACACATGCATAATGTTACCCACTTATCATTTCTGTGTATATAAATATACTTGTGGTTCTTTGAATGTAATTGGCCTCCATAACCTCATAGGGAGTGACACTCTTAGGAGGTGTGGCATTGTTGGAGTAGGTATGGCCTTGTTGAAGAAAGTGTGTTACCACAAAGTCAGGCTTTGGGGTATAATATACGACCGAGCTTGCCCAGTATCTTAGACCACTTTCAGTTGCCTGTAGAGCAAGATGCATTAACTCTCACCTCCTTCTCTAGCACCATGTCTGCCTGCATACCACCACCATGATGATAATGGACTGAACCTCAGAAAATGCAAGCCATCCCCAATCAAATGTTTTCCGTTATAAGTGTTGCTGTGGCCATGGTGTCTCTTCACAGCCATAGGAACCCTAGCTACAACAGCATTTCTCTACAAGTTGCTAGTCTCACCTTCTTGAAATTGGGTGTCCTTCAAGCAACAACATCTCAACCTTCACACCCCTAGCCTCTGGTAAGAGCCACTCTCTTGTTCCCGTGAATTACACTCCTCTATACTGCACTTATCCTTCTGTAAGAACGTGTCCCAAGCTTCTTCATGTTGCCTCTGGCAGGACACAGCTCTTACGTCCAAAGAAGCAGAGTTTATTCGAGAGCCAACTCTGAGTGACCTGGACTCAGAAAACACTGAGCTAGGTTACTTCAGGTTTCACATTCCCCTGTGGAACCAGTTTTATGAAAGTCATAAATCAAAGCCATTTTAAAATAATTTGGTGGGTGCGTTAGAGTGGCGGTTAGAGCAAGATGAGGAGTCGTCCCATAGGCCTGAGATGCTACAGGATGGCATNAGAGAGAGAGAGAGAGAGAGAGAGAGAGAGAGCCTTAGAACAACAAAATGACATTTAAAGGACAAAATTAGTAGGGCCAGCTCTGAGCACCCCGTTACACAGCCAGTGTTCCAGTAATGCTGCTTCCAGTATGTGCCTTAAAGTCCCAGTAGCAACTTTGCCCCTGGACACATTGTAATAAGAGCTGCTGTGCAGCCTTGCTGAGGTTACCTCTATTAGTTACTTTTCTATTGCTGTGATAAAACACTGGCACCAAGACAACTTATAAAAGAAAGTGTTTAATTAGACTTCAAAGAGTTAGAGTCCATAGCAGTGGAAGAAAGGCATGGCGGCGGGAAGAGCCGAGAGCTCACATTTAAAACTACAATCAGGAAGCACTAAGAACGGCAGGCTTCTTTTGAAACCTCAAAGGCCACCCCCAGTTACACATCTCCTCTAACAGGGTCACACCTCCTAATCTTTTAAGAACTCTAGCAACTAGAAACAAAACATTCAAACCTGTGAGTCTTTGGGAGCCATTCTCATTTCTCTAGCAGGTCCAATACCCTAGAAATCATTGGATAATCAAAAATAAAATAAGATTTCAAGTTTGAAGATCAAATCTTTTGTTATTGATTTGTGACTCTCACCTGCAGAAGAAAGACATACGGACAAGCTAAGCAGAAGGGGTGGGCTCCATAAACAGGGGAGGAATGAAGAGAGCAAAAGCAGGGACCGCAAAGTGGATTGGCTACTGCAAGCAGCTTCCTTCCAGAGTGACTGGAGAAGGGACTTCTTCACCATTGTGACTCAAGGTGACAGGACTGCTCTGATTGCTTATTGTGAACCTCCTGATATTTTAAAAACTTGTCCGTTTTGATCTTGTAATACGTATCCAAGTGGCCGTGCTGGTTTTAGTGCACTTCAGGGGCTCAGTCTAAGGCAGTGCCTTTTCTGCTCAGCGTGACTCTAGGCTAGACTATAGTCGAGTGACTCTCCCTTCTGGGCCATCTAGACACTGCCCTTCCTTTGTCACCTTAAATTTTGGAGCCCAGGTATCATTATTATTCTCATCAGATTCCATAAGCGGTTGATGCTGTGGAGATGGCTATGGCTTGTATGCCAATATGAAGGTCAGAATTCAAATCCTCAGAATACACACAAACCCTGGGCAGGTAGTGTAGCAGACTTTCTTGAATTGCCAACCAGCTCCCAAATCAAGACACAGAAACTTATTGTCAACTATGAATGTTCAGACTCTTCTTACACCTGTTTCTAGCTAACTTTTTCTTTTACATCTATTAACCCATTTCTGTTCATCTCTATGCCGCCCCGAGGCTTGTTTACCTCACCTACACACGGTTCATCCTGCCATCCTGCTTTCCATTCCTCTGTGAATGGCTGGCTGGCCCTAGTTGGCTGGCTTTCCTTCTCTTTCTGCCCACAAACCCCATCTATATCTCCATGGACTACCTATTGATCTTTTGGCTTTTTATTAGACCAATCAAGTACCTTAGGCAGGCAAGATGAAACAGCAACACATCTTTACATAGTTAAACACTTATTCTCCAGCACAACGAAATGTAACACATATTTGCTTGAGTAAGCAAATACTCTAGTCCACAACAGCATATCCCTCCTGTGATCCCTGGGGGTGACAGGATCTTCAGTGTGAATCAAATTAGCACATTCTGGGTTCAACTGAGAGATCCTGTCTCTATGTGCAAGGTGAAGAGCAATCAAGGAAGAATTCAGATTCAACTTTGGGCTTTCACATATGTGCACACACATTTACACACTCACTCTCACATACGCACACACACATGCATGCGTGAGTATACATACACTCATGAATGGACAGCATCTATGTACGTATGCATACACTAAGGTAAATAAATATTTAAAATATTTCTAGTAAAGGAAGTCGTAGTCTTGTAATGTAAGCATGTTGGCAATAATTATGACAGTAAATCATGTGAGAAATTTGCCTGTGAAGTTATGGAGTTGAATGGTTGCAAGTTCAGGCTCCGCATGAGGAGGACTTCTGATCTAATTCTCAGCCCCTGCACGCTCCAGCTAGGGAATATTAAGCAAACTAATCTCTTCACTTTAGTTTCTTCTTCTGAAAACTGAGAATATTAATTGGCTCTACTACCACAGTGGAAAATATATTTAATTAATTATATAATCTGCTTAGACCTATGTTTCACAGGTAATATATATTCAGTAATGAACAAAATGTCCCTAAATATTCCCCAGCATCTGTATATGTGTCATTTGACAAGGGAGAATTAAGGTTGCAGAAGGCAGGAGGACGGCAGCTCTGCCACCGGGAGATAAGGCTGCTGTCCTGAGTTTCCTCCATGAGCCCAGTAGAGTCACAGGGCCTTACAAGCCTAAGAGGAAGACAAGGAAGCATGATGCAAAGAAATGCAGCATGCTTGCTGTGAAAGTGGGAGAGGGGAAATGAGCCCAGGACTCTGAGCAGCCTGTGTACGCTGGAAAGAACAAGGAAATGATGTCCTCTGGCTAGCCCCTTAATTTTCATCCATATGTGTTATTCAAGCCACTAAGATTGTACTAATTGCTTACAGTATCAACGAAACCAGCACAGTCATTATCATATGTATTATTACTGCTTTTACAATGCCATGATAATTTATAAGGACAAGTTTCCTCTTTGGGACATTAAAGAAAAAACTATAAACATGATTTAACTGCAGTAATCTGTAAATATGAAAACTCTCAGAGACTCACATGGTCTGTTTCTGAGATTGTCGTCAAGTTAAATCCTGACTGTATTTTTTGTTACATGGCTCCAGGTGTTTCTTGTTCAGTGTGGGGCTGTCTCTTCCCTTCTTCCCAGTACGCTATTTCCACAGAGTAGGAGCCACAGGCCCTGGATTCTCCAGACACACAGCACTTGGCTCTTGCTCCCTTTCACTACTCTAGCAAAATTAAGAGCTGAGAGGTGGGGTTAGATTTTATCTTTGGGATAAAAATAGTAACTGTTTTCCATAGCCTTTTGCATCTGAGCTGGTGAGCATATTGGAGTTACTGCTATATGCACGCTTTCAGCAACAAAGAACACAAAAGCTGTTACCATTAGCCAACAGATTTTGCTTTAATTCTCATCTGTTGTTCAGATGCTATTGACTTAGTTTCTTTCTTATTTAAAAGCGATTGATTGCTCTAAGCCATTTTAAAATAATTTGGTGGGTGCGTTAGAGTGGCGGTTAGAGCAAGATGAGGAGTCGTCCCATAGGCCTGAGATGCTACAGGATGGCATGGTTAGCTCGGAGTTAGTGGGATCCAGTGCTCGGATAAGTTAACAAACTCGAAAAGCATTTCCTCTATTAGTCACGAAATGTTAGTTCTGACACAGAAATGAGCAAGGAATGACTATTTGGAAACCTAAAGCTAGCCCAAGGTAAGTTATAATTAGTCTCCAGCCCTGCAACAATCCGACTTCTCCACATCACTGCAGTTCCAGTCAGTCTCTCCCGAATTCCTGCTCACATGCAAATGGCAGGAGTGTCTCCTTCTTTAATGTTAAATAGTAGTGTGTGTGTGTGTGTGTGTGTGTGTGTGTGTGTGAGAGAGAGAGAGAAACAGAAAGTAAGCATGTTACATTTCCTTTATCCACTTCTCAGCTAAACAAGGCTTAATTTATTTCTGATCCTTGGCAATTATGAATAGTGATGCAGTGATCAGGAGGAGTAGGTGTGTCTTTGATATACTCTTTTCATTTCTATTAAACTTATTTCCAGAAGTGTAATTTCAGCCTCAATATCATTATAGGTTCAATGTTGTAGTAAATCTTTATAATGTTTTCAGTACTAGCCACACCGATCCACATTCCCACCAACAGTAGGCAAGGTCTCACGCTTCTGCGTGGTTTTTCCAGTAATGGTTTCTGTTGGGTTTTGTGTTGTTTCACTTGGGATAAGGGCTCACTCTTTGTGACCCTCCTTTCTCAGCCTCCCAAGTGTTAGGATGGCAAGTGTGTCTCACCAGGGCTTGCCACTACGCTTTTCTCATAACCTCACTCTGAGTTTGAGGTGATGTCTCCCTGTGGTTTGGTGTATCGTTTCCCACATCGTTCATGCACCCAATGCCCATTTGAGCATTTTCCTTTATGAAATTAGAGGCATCTCTCCTTGCTTCCCAGCTTTGGATTTACTCCGGACAGACCCTTTGTCGCAAGCTAAACATACTTGGAGTCCACAAACTTTCCCTTCCCCTATTTCATTTTTCCCAAATTGCTGTTTTGGAATTGAAATGGGCATGGTGCTTTTTCTTTCACCTGAACAGTTCGCATAATAAAGAACAGGAAGAAATGGCATTGCTCAAATCACTCGCTCATTTCTATTTCATATGCTCTGGGCAACCTTTTTCCAAACGTTAACTGTGAACGGTTCTCAAGCTTTGCGTAAGTGCTGGGTGGAAGACCAGACTTGCTGTGCTGAGTACAAATCGGAAGGAGACTCGCCTGGCTGCTCGTTATTTTGTTTCCTTCCTTCCGTTTCATGTGCAATCTCGGTGCAGAGTGTGTGGATGGTCCTGACCCAGATATTTCAGGGCCCATGTTTGCCCTGATGTTGCTCATGAAGATACATTTGGACTTGATTTTGAAGTTGGGTTAGACAGAGACTGAGTACTCGAGTCACCAGGGCATGGCGTGTGTGGTACATTTGTCCTCTCTGTCTTGATCCCATCCTGGTTGTTAAAGGTCTCGTGTACAATGACTGTAATGTGGCCGCAGCCTGTAGTTACCACTTTCCAGAGAGCAGCTGTAAACATCTTCATGAGCATGAAGGGCAGAGCTCCTAGCACAACCAGTCCAATGAAAACTTAACAGTCATCTCCCCAAAGGCAAAGGGGCGGCCATAGGCTAGAGTTCGGGTGCTTTGCTTCATGAGGTTCATACCATTTTAAACATGAAATCTCAAATGAAAAATGAAGGCCAATGCTCTTAATTTGGCTTCAGGTTAGATAAAGGTCTAGACTGAGAGAGGCTGACTGATCAGGATCAAGTTGCTGGATATACTGAACCTGTAAGAAGCATGACTATAGAAGAAAACAGTGTTTTGTGAGCGCTGATTACCGCTGTAAGTGTAGCTGTCATTGTTCTCCTGACTGCCCCGACTGCAAGGGAACCCAGCAGATGTGAAAGCCTGTCAGCATGGAGGACAGTTGTTCTCTTTGTAACTGGATTTCCTCTAAGTTCATCTTGAATTATTTACTTTAGGGGGCTGTGGAGACAGCTCAGTTGTTTGAAATCTGTGCTGTTCTTGCAGAGGACTCAAGTTCAGTTCCCAGAACCTAAGTCCATTAGTTCGCAATCATCCTAACTCTTACTTCTGGGAATCTCACACACACATGCGTGCGTGCACGCGCACACACAAAGACACACACACACAATTAAGCCTAAAAGTAAGTCTTTAGAACATTATTTACTTCATTTTTCACAAAATGAATCATAAAAAATTTGTTTCTTCATTTTGTTAATTTGTCAATTTTTCTTCCAAGCTAAATCCAAATTTAATTTTTTTTTTAACTTTTAAATTCAAGTTGAAAAAGCCATGTCCCTCACTTCTTTCCTTTCCAGTATTACTATCGCAGGTCTAAGCTGGAAATGTACTCTTTATGAGCAGTAGTGTTCAAGCTTGTAATGGAATTGCAAAATAGAGGCTGTAATATTCAGATATTTGGCTTCCATTTAACTCAGTGGTATGATAGCTGATAATATTTATACATTTTCATGTTATACATCTGAGTTTTTATTAGTCTGCAGCTGAGCACAAGAGGGGAATGTCGGCACCATGATGTGAATAGACTGTGGACAGGAAGCGTAAAGGAATGTGTGAACGGGACAAGTGATGAAAGTGATGGAGACATTATCGTGGATAGTCACTAAAATGTTACGTGAAGGTCGATTTTGAATCAAACCCAATCAGGGCAGTTTGTCTAGTGTTTATTACTCAACTAAAAGAAGAACCTGGGACAGAAGGGCTCTCATCAGATGGGCCAAGTACAGACACAGGAGATGCTGGGGTTCCCAGCAGGCCGGATTGTTTGCACTATGACTTTAATAACAATTTTTCTCAGCTCTCAAGCTTGTCTACAAGTGTTTGTTTATCCCTCCGTTTCATGTGTTCCTGTGTTCATGGACAGATCAGGGCCTGTACAGAGTTATTAACATGAAAATGGATGGCTACCTTCTTTTCAGAGTCTGATTGCTGCTCCTTGCTTTCCCTTCCTTCTCTGTGTAATCTTGGTTATTCTGGAGCTCTTGTTTTCCACTGCCCAGCGCGGTAGGGTGATTTGATTTTCTCCTAGTTATCACAATAAATAATGATCACATAGGGTGTCAACTAAAAGGCTTATTTTGTTTAATTAGGGTCCCTTCTGCTCTTAATATGCCTGCACAACTCCCATTGCGTTAATGCAAATGACACAACAGCACTGAAGAAGAATAGACCACTTTATCTCATTCTGGGATAATGAGGTTTAGATTTGTTAGCAGATCAAGAAGAAAGTCCAGTGCTTTAACTTTTAAAGCAATTGATATGCTAAAAAGAACTTTCACGGGCACTAAAATGGAAGGTACACAATCATAAATAAATGTCATTAGCATTTAAGATGAAATATAGTCATTTAAGATGCTAGATTAATAAAATGTAGACAATTTCCTGATGGACCTATTTGCATACTCATGTTAAGTAACTAATAAAGCATACTAACAACAGTTTTATCTGTATATACAAACACTTGAAGTTCCCACTGGGAATGCATTTGCCTAATATGCCTTGCCCCGTGTCCAGCACAATGTCACGTCCTTGTGAGATGTTTGCTTAATACTATTAGGAAATGACATGTTAGGATTTAATAGCTTGTCCGGGATAGGGTAGAATCAGATCTTTGGTTTGCACTTTTTATCTGAAAACTTCAATATAATTTACTAATGTCCACCTTCAATATTCTTGGGACATGAAGGTGTTAAATCGCAGTTTTCCTCACAGATAATTGCAGCACAAAGCAGTCTGCCTAAAGCCACAGCTCAAGCTGATGCTGACGCCAAGATTCCTCCTTCATCACTACTGTCGTGTTAGCCTCCAAAATGTCCTAGACGCTGGCCACCTAGACGCTGTGAATACAAATACCCTATAGAACCATATTTATTTTTGTTATCATTGGATTTTCCTCTCCTAAGGTGACATCAAAATAGTAATTTATTAACATGATCCAGGTCACAATTAAATAAAAAGATTCCAATCTCAAGTACATAACTGTGACTATTCTCACAGAACAAGAAAAGGACTCCTCAGACCAATTAAAAAACAGCTAGGAGATACGTTACTCGAAACAGAAAATACATAGTAGGTGTGTGAACACTATTGGACTCTAGTAGCCACGGATTTAGAGACAGTCCAGTTTGTTTCTCCAACTGATGTCTGCTTTCAACTTCAGCTTCAACACGTTTAAAACCTGATTTGGAATCTGCCTATTGAAGTCCCCAGTTTATGTTGACTTTACTAATCATGTTTGAGGCAATATCAGGAATCCCACGACATCTGGGATGCGTCCTGCCTCCCCAGCCCCACCCACCTACCAGTTAGTTCTTCTGATATGTGAAAAGTTCTGCCTTTCACATCTGGACCATCGGCTCCACTGCCACTCCCATCACTGTAATTTGATTGATTGTTTACAAAGACATTGGTTGAAAACCTCCCCGACCGGTTTGCTCGCTTTCTTCCTTCTCCTTTTCAGTTCATCCTAGCACAGTTATCGTCATCATATACTTAGTAGACACCTCCATGGTAAAATGTAATAGAACATGGTCGCAAAGGGCAGATCTTTTGAAATTTCACTTGTCACAAATCTCAGTGATGCTTGTTTCTAGCCATATGCCCTTGTATCTGAATCTTAAATGTCTTCTCATGGGCTAACAGCTTCCAAGCTTTGATCCCCAGTCCGTGGTGATGTGTTGAAGGCTGTGAAGCCTTTCCAGAGTGGGACTTGGCTGGTGGAAGTAGGTGTCCAGGGATACCTTTGCACGTGACACTTCCTCCTCTGCAGAATGATGGAGGTACCTCTTGCACACACGCTCCCACCACCGTGCCTCTCCCACCTTGATGGACTGAGTGAGATCTTTCTGAAACCATGAGACAGTGTACATCTTTTCTCCTTTAGATCGCCTTAGTTGCATATTTTTCATAACAAAACCATAACTAATATGATCTGCCAACCACGACCTAATCCCTGTGTGTCACTAGCCTCTTTTGTGAAGTAATAATAGTATTCACCTAACGGATCTGCTGTGGGATAAATGAGATGATATACGAAAAAAGAGTTCACACTAACAAGTTCTTAAAATAGAGCCTGTTAGTAATAGTTTGCTGTAGATACTGCTGCCTTACAGTCTGGCAGCATCCCAGAATTGCCTGTTAAACCTACTGAAATGCTACTTCCCCAATTTCATCATTAGAAACTTGAGTTTATTACACTTCATACAGTGGTCTGAGATCTCTGGTGGTTCTGGTGCAGTCAGAACCCACGGTCTTCAGTTGGAAATGGAAGACTCATATAATCCCCAATCTTTACTGACATTCAGTGCCCTCTTTGTTCTTGGCCAGATTTATGCATCATCACTTTTTGCTTTTTCTTTCTACAAACCCTCCACTCTAACCAGATTAGTTTGTTTCACAGATGGTACCTTCCCTTAAAATGATCTTCTTCCTAGCCCGATTCAGGCTTCAGAATCTCCCCTCAAGCCTCGTTTATGAATCTGCGTTTCTTGAGCCTTCATTTCTCTCCCATCAAGATTCCTTCTCAATGCTAGACTTTTCTTCTTCAGGTATTCCCATGGCTTGGCTGGATTTTCTATTTCAATTTCCCATGTCTGCCTCGTGTTCTCGATGGTGATGGATTCCTTTAAGCAAAGTAAGGCCCTCACGGTGCTTTTTTATTGTGTTGTTCTTTAATAGGCTTTTGTTCATTGACTTACTAGCTGGTATAGTGTGCTAATTGGAGTGGGCTTATTTGGATATTGCTGTGTTGTGCCCTTTAGTCATCCTGGATAATAGAATTGAAATTAATGAAAACAGTGGTTCCAAAATGACAGAGCGAGTAAGCAGCACTGGGACTATCTTTATTTATTTATTTACTTATTTTTAATTTCTCTTTGAAGAAAAGGTTGAAAGATGAACTGGCAATAGCAATGAACTGTTTCCCATGTCTACTGAGGACAGTCGTAGAGAAAATGAGGCAAAATTGCTCTGGGGGAAAAATGAGGTTAGCTACAGCAAGGAGGGTGGCTGTTAAGCGCTGGAAGGAGGTTTGTGAACATGTTGTAGGACTGATGCCTCCTCCCCCCACCACCAGGTCTGCAAAGGAAATAAGAAAAAATAATCATCTAAAATGGTGTGAGAAAAAGTGCTTATTAGTTTATTACTGAAATATCTACTGAATACTACTCAGGGGAAACCCAGAAAAAACAAGCAACATGGTGCCCATGCTTAAACTCGCCATCTAATTAAGATGACCTATAAATAGGAGATTATTAGTGATCAAACAGGATTTATAATTCAGAGCTAATTTTGAGGTTACAACCGTAGTCAGGTCAGATTTTATCAACTTCATCTCTAGTATCCCCTCCCGGAAGAAACTTCTAAGTAGAGCGGATCAATCCCCAGGCCCTTCTGAGATAACCTGGCCAAGGTCACTGAAGGAACCTGCACGTAGGACACAGAGAACACATTGTGGTGTGCTTCCAACCAACCTTCTATTGTCACATGGCTTTCATCGACTCAGCAATGCCCAGTTGCCTGGTAAATGCCAATCCGGAGCTTGGCTGGGTAAGTCGGGTGTGCCCCAAGGCTCCAGTCTGTCTTCAACGTGTGGAGGGCATGGAGAGTTGGTCGTGACAGAGCTGTGCACCTGCTGAGCCCTTTCAAGATCCCCGGATCTATGAGCTCGCTAGACCACTTGCAGCATACCTGGTGAACGTACGACACAGGTGTGTGCTCTGCTGTGTGACCTCAGACATTCTGCATCGCCAGAGAGATGAATACCTCTGTCCACTGCGTCAAGGCACCAAGTGTCCTGATGGCCATCTGTGTCCTCGCCATTAGCCAAAACTGATGATAAGAGTGACGGGTCTGTGGGGCTGCAGAGAGAAGTGTTAGCTGGATGAAAAGCGGACTTTATAATAATGAACTGAGGAAAGCTACCCTCTACATCTGTGAATATTTGCAGTACCAGAATTGGGGTGGCATTGATTCTCAGTGTGTCCTTTGTTCAATAAATAATAGTGAACAACTCACCTTGGTTTGAGACTAAAAATTCCTCCTCTAAGAAGATTTTCTCCTTAAGCAAGGCAGGAAAGTGGATCCCTTTCATCTTTATTGGCAATTCCATATGCTCTGTCCTCTCTCACCTCAGTTTTCCAGTTTGGGCCTAGATGCCACTCTAATACCATAAAAATTCCTCAAAAAATGAAAGAATAAGACCCGAGCCTCATGTTAAATATTATGTTTACAATTTTAAATTATGAATTGCAATCATCTAAAAGCAAACTTGACCAAATCCTTCCGTTTCTTCTGTTAATTTTTTTTTTCTTTCTTTAACCTTGGCCATCATCCAGTCTCCTAAGATTCTCCTCACATTCAAAACATCCTCATAGCTCTGGAAATCAAAGTCAAAATATCTCCACAGAGAAAAAGTCAAACCAGCACCCCCCGGCCAACAGAAGAATCCTCACAAAGGAACTGCATCCAGTTCGGAACCCTGGAGGGAGAGAGCTGGAGGCAATGTGGACCAGATAATGGTAGCAGCTTTGATTACAGGCAGAATCACCAAGGAACAGTAAAAACCCCAATTCTGCAGCTTTTAGTGTTAGTTCCTCCCACTGATAGGTTTCTTCTCCCCCAGGGACTATAATTTTCCACTTTAAATTTGAACTCTAGTCAATGGATAGCAAAAAAAAATCAATATCACAGATTTGTCCTGCTTTCCTTTTGCCTCCTGGAATTTTCAGAGTGTGGGGAGGAACAGTTTTTATGATAAAAGCAAACCGTAAAGTGGGAAAGGTGGCTTTGACCAGTGTTCTGGGACTTGACCTACACTGTCGAGACCAGACCATTAATGTCATCTCCTCAGCTCTTCTCTGCATGTCTTCATCCCCTAAGTCTTTGCAAGGGTCAGATGCGCAGAGCTGTGAGGGCCCTCTACAAAGCGCAAGGCCTTTGGCAAGTTAATTTCTTGTTACTAAAACATTTTCCCTTCTGCATCCTGTTTTCTCCTTAATTTTGATTTCTTTTTAATTACAGATTATTTCTATATAGTTTAACATAGGGTGGCGGTAGGAGAGAAAGTCCACAAGGAATCCACAAAAACAAAACTAAAGAGTAATGTTTAAAAAGCTTTATGGGGGAGATGCTTCTGAGACTGTGACAAATATGTAAACACACAGAAAAAATTATTCCAAGAAATTCCAACATGGTCACACAGTAAGCTTTTGTCATTTATAGGATGATTGTGCCTCCTTCCCTGGGCGGTCAGCCCTTGGGTCAGTTGGCACCTTGACAGGGCCAACAGGCTTCATAGTGCAGCCTTGGGCTGGACCCGATCACCTTACACTTGGGTTGGATGCAGTCTCGAACCTCTTTTTTTCCAATTGGTTTTTAAGTTGCTAATAATACAGGAACAAAACTATGACTTAGGCAATTTTTCATGCTCTCAGTACCTCTGCCTCTTCCATGTTTCCCCTCCACCGTCTCAGTGTCTTATCGTGGGTGCAACCCTGCTTTCCAATTCCCATGATCCTGATCTGAACTCAGCATGGACATTGTTCCTCTGTGGTCTCGCCCTAATCACGCTCAGCTTGACTGAGGCTCATCTTACATCTTGTGTCTGGAAGTACAACTGCAGAAGTCAGTCATGCTAAGAAGGTGAGCTGAGCAACCTTGACTCTAAGCCATTCCCTCTCTACTGTCTTTACCCTGGGACCCACCCAGGAACACCGTGCAGGACACTGTCTCCTGTGGAGGGCACACTTTGCATCATGTCTTCTTACACCAGAGCTCTAGAATGGGAGAGCTTGGTTCACAGTTACGGGGCCTCTTTCTTTGAATTTGCTGTGCCCTATCTGAAGTTCAGATGCCTATTTGTCCTCTGCGCTCCTCCCTACCACAGCCTGTTTGTAGCGGACAGAATCATCCCGCATAGTGAGGTTCCAGATTGCCTGACTGACATCTCAAGTTGAGCCCCTTTGCCATTATTTATCCTGCTGTGAATTTCATCTAATCCCTCACGATGATCTTACGTAGTGTGAGCCATGTCCAGCACTACACATGCTACCTGCTCATTGCCCTCTACTGTAGAGAGTTCACAGGATATCACGGAATTACTCAGTTCTGAGAAGTTCTATAACGATCAGTTTCTACTTACAGAAGATTCCATTGGTTGACATGACATGTAAATGACAATATTTTTCTTTTGCCCTAAAGCTTTTGAAATCTCAAGCATTAATGCCACAAGAAATAACTCAGCCCTGGAAATACTATATACTTGTGGCAGTAGGATCTCTCTTAATTTTGGAAGTACGGGTTAAAATGTGTTAATAAAACTCTGCTCTTCTGCTTTGCATCTCAAGTGTTAAGTTTAAATCTAGCCGTCAGTCACATACTATTCCATAAGAGATGTATCAACATAGAGAGAGATCGTAGTAGGTTAGAGTATGTGATGGAAATTCTAATAGACTGTTTAACGATAATATGGCAGGCAGATTCCGTTTTAATCATCATTGTCATTAATGACTATCAACAGTGATGATAAGATGTTCTTGTCTTTGTGAATTATGATTTATGACTGGCACAGCAGTCACTCTGAAGTATATTTATTTTACAATATAGACACTGATTAAATGCACATAGCATCTCAAATACAGGTGACATTTGAAGTCAAAATTATTACAGAGACACAAACCATTCATTTAAGCTCTTGCTTTGAAAATGTGTCTCTGTGGAGAGTTAATGGAACAAAGTCTATCCCCAGTAAGTTGTTTCTGTTAACTGGTACCCCACACCAAGGGAAAGTTGCCTCCTTTGTCAGACCATGATACTATCTTGTGGAAAGCTCTAAAAGGAGAACATTCCCTTAAATATGCAAATGCTCTAGGTCTCTCAAAAATACATATTTTCCTAGGGTAAAACTTTTTTATTGCTTTGGTTCTCAGCCACAGTTCTTCCTACTTTCCATGAAAATCTCGCCTCCTAGCCTAACAGTCTGCTCAGCAAGTAGATATTAAGTAATAGCTGATGCCTGAGTGTAGTTTAGGGTGTATTGCTGCTTGTTGCCGACAGTGACTTTACACAAATGTTCGAGTCTTGATGGTTCCCTTACAAGAGTGAAGCCAATGGTAATTGTTTCTAGAGTATTCTTCTACTCTGTATCCATGGTTTATTTATCTACTCCTCTTATTTACTTGCTTTAATTGCAGAGTTGAAATATTTAAAACATTTTATTGTAAAGCAGACTTTAGACTTAGAGAAAAAGTTACACACATGGCACAAAGATTTTTTTTTTTAGATGCCTGTTTGTTTTCTAATGAGAGAGAAAGGGAGGATTTTAGTGGGTGAGAAAGTGGGGGTGATCTGGGAAGATTTGGGAAGAGGGGAAACCATAATCAGAATATATTATGTAAAAGTAAATCTATTTTCAACAAGAAATAATAATGGTACAAGGAACTGCCTCATCCCCTTCACACAGACTGTTACTGTTTAGATAGTAACACTTCCGTAGATCAGCCCCATTGATGGAGTGTTCTTTCCCTCTCATTCCATCTTTCCCTTGGTTACTCATTCCTTCCTCTCCCCTGCCCTTCCAGTTGCTTCCCCTCCTCTCCTCTCTCCACTCTTTTTCTCTCCCTTTCCTTCCTTCTTTCTCCTTCTCTCCCACCTTATCTGCCTCTCTTCTCCTCTATGTGTAGATCCGTGTGTGCGTGTGCGTGTGCGTGTGTGTACGTTCCTACATGCCTTGTTTCTTCATTATTCCAGGGAGGTTGCAAACATAGGTCCTCTTTATTACTCACTGTACTCTGGAGCCTACATCTGAAGGTAACATCACTATGTAATTTTTATTTATTTATTTATTAAAGATTTCTGTCTCTTCCCCGCCAATGCCTCCCATTTCCCTCCCCCTCCCCCAGTCAAGTCCTCCCTCCCTCGTCAGCCCAAAGAGCTATCAGGGTTCCCTGCCCTGTGGAAAGTCCAAGGACCACCCACCTCCATCCAGGTCTAGTAAGGTGAGCATCCAAACTGCCTAGGCTCCCACAAATCCAGTACGTGCAGTAGGATCAAAAACCCATTGCCATTGTTCTTGAGTTCTCAGTAGTCCTCATTGTCTGCTATGTTCAGCGAGTCCAGTTTTATCCCAGGTTTTGTCAGACCCAGGCCAGCTGGCCTTGGTGAGTTCCCAATAGGACATCCCCATTGTCTCAGTGTGTGGGTGTACCCCTAGCCATAAATACAGGACATTGAGCCTATAATTTGTGATCCTAGAGAAGCTAAATAAGAAGGAGAACCCAAAGGAAAACATATAGGCATCCTCCTGAATATTAACCTTCATCAGGCGATGAAAGGAGACAGTGACAGAGACCCACATAGGAGCACCGGACAGAAATCTCAAGGTCCAAATCAGGAGCAGAAGGAGAGAGAGCACGAGCAAGGAACTTAGGACCACGAGGGGTGCAGCCATCACTATGTAATTTTATCCCATGCATTTCAAGTAACGAGCTGAACTAAATTCCTCCTAAAGTTAGGAACATTAAAAACTGCAAAAGAAGAAAGGTGTTGACCTGAGGTACGATTCCATATCAGGGAAAGTAGAATGTGTTGTCCTTTTATTTTTGTAGGTCTATATTATCACCAATTAATCTAAAGGCTAAATGAAGTCAGCGCTGACTTCTGACAAAGGAGAGTATGTTTCCAAGAATGGGGTGTATTTCTCAGACAGTGACTGAGCCTTCAAAAGCAAGACCTCTGCAAATAGGTGCAAACATCTCATCCATGTGATACGGCCTCATTAACCATTGAATTTAGTGTAATGTGCTTGAGGGTGGTGGTGAATAGGAAAATGTCCTGCTTATTACTATCATTATTATTAAAATTATACTGCAGAAAGCTCCTTGGAAATCTAATATCTTTCACTCAGACATTCTTCGTTCCAAATGATTTATTGATAAGGCTGAAGAGAGGGCTGGGCAGTCATATGGGTCTCTTATGACCTGGGGCCTTTTTCTCTCATTTTTTGTTCCTTTGAAATAAAAAAAAATGTGCAAAGATAAATTCACTGAGCTGGTTACTGTGGAATTAGTTCATCTAAGACATTTGTAATTTGCCTGATCAAGAGAAGCACTCTAGGAAAATAGAGTCTTTGTTTACATCTGTTAGGTATTCAAGGCATGTTGTGTTAAAGGGGAACACTTCAGGGTACCTTATGTTAGAGGAGAATACCTCAGGGTCGCTTACATCAGAATGGGAGCATGTCATATCATGCCATGTGTTGTTGTTTTTTTGTTTGTTTGTTTGTTTTTTTCCACTTGGAAAGTGTTAGCATTTAATTGGCCTCCCTGAGTGGCTTCAAGCCACCAGAACACAGGCACCTCCAACACCCTTTATCTTCTCTTCAGCTCTTCTGCTGAAAAATTTGGCTTTCACGATGACAGGCTGCTTAGGGAGCTTTCCCTTCCCCAGAACTTTGTAGTAGCCCGATCGCACGACATCAATGATGGGAGCAACTCCGGTCTTGTTCTTGGCAGCGTTGACTCGGGTCTGCTCACTGACCAGCGTCCACAGTTTATCCAGGTTGACAGTCGGGCAGAAGCTCTGGTTCCTCTTTAAGTGGTAATGCCTCATCCCAACTTTCCCGAAGTAACCTGGATGATATTTGTCGAAGTTTATCCTGTGATGATGCATGCCTCCAGCATTCCCGCGTCCTCCTGGATGCTTGCGGTGTTTACCGATGCGGCCATGGCCGTGGCTCACGTGGCCCCGGAGTTTCCGGGTCTTCCTCAGTCTGGATGGCATGGTGGTGGCAGAAAGGAAAGAGGGCCCATGTGTTTTTAAAAAAAGATGAAGTGGAATAGTGTAGCGTGAATATAGACAGTTGATGGTGTGGGGACAGAAATTTGTTGTGGCTCAGCACTTAAATAAATCTCTAATTGGCCAAAGATTCATTTCAGCTATTAAAGAACTTGGGGGAAGGGTTATCATAGGGAAGAGTTATAGCCCTGTCCCTAAGTTATGTGAAGACAAATGACCACAGGTTGTTGAATTTTCCCATATTACTTACTAAAGATAGTTAAACTCTCAATCAGACAAAATTCATGAAATAACATCAACAATCTGAATCCCTCTGTTCTCTCTGCTTGTCAAAGTTTAATTAGTTACAGCTAGGAAATCTGCTCTGCTCTGGGAAGTCGAACATGTCTTTGAAAACCTAAGCCTCAAACACCCTGCAAATTAAGGTTAGTGCAACTTTATGAAGCATGTTAAAACCTTTATCTAGAAGGAGGGGTGTGTGTGTGTGTGTGTGTGTTCTTGAAGACACACTCTGGCCTGCACACATACATATACACACACATGTATGTATGTATGTATGTATGTATGTATGTATGTATGTGCATGCATCCATGCATATCCATATTTTAAAAGGAATTTAGTGTGTTTTGACAAGGTCTGTAGCTAAAGAGTTTAGAACAGTTCTCTGCTTGAAGCCAGCTTGTGTGGAGACAGTCGCATCCTCTCCCTGACGCAGAGACTGTATATTTGGACTCTCTTGCTCCTTTCACTAATTCCTCTGCCATTAAGCCCTGGGAGAGATCACCTCTGTAGTGAGGAAGAGAGTGTAGTCAGCGACAG
Organism: Alexandromys fortis; assembly: GCF_014885135.2. NCBI lineage: Eukaryota > Metazoa > Chordata > Mammalia > Rodentia > Cricetidae > Alexandromys > Alexandromys fortis. The sequence continues at coordinate 11,725,215 of NW_026067966.1, read as the reverse complement.
AAGGAATGGTGGGACAATTCATCTCAAAGTCTCCATGTGTCCTCGGCCTCCTCAGGTCAAACTCCCGTATGCCTATAGGTACAGCCATGAAGTCACATAATGAGTTGCTTATTAAGGGTTTTATTTTTTTTCAAATTTGTAATCTTTCTACATTCTTGATAAACTCGCCGAATGAAAGCCAAATGTTTAAATGCTTTTTTCCACCTGAGATTTTCTGAATATCTTCAGTTCTGAGATTTTTTTTTTCTCTTTTCACCTTCAACTTTTACAATATAGGCTAACAGAGTTTCCTTTTACTTTGGATAACTCCTTGAGTTTCATTCCCTAGGACCCCACTGCGTGCTTCTTTTGTCACAGTCCTTATACTAGATCTAGACTGTGATATCAAATCTGGACATTAGGTATTGCTCTATTGTATTTTATGTTACTGAAGAAAAAAGTATTTTGTTTGAGACCTATTGCATCTATACAAGAAATCATTCTATAAATGTATCATTTCTACACATTTTAAAATCTTTAACATGAGAGTACCTAAAATAAAAAGTGACAACACTGCTCAGTGTGCTAGGACCTACCTACAATCCCAACACTCGGGAGATGGATGCAGGAAGAGTATGAGTTGGAAGCCAGCCTGAGCTACTCAGCAAGTTTAAGTATAGCCTGAGCTACATGGAAAGAACCTGTTGCAATAAACAAAATGTTAGGCATATATCTCAGGAAAGATCACTTGCTTAGCATTGTAAAACTGGTTATGATACATACCCCAACCACCAAAGAAGTGGATATATAAAACATGTAGAATTTGCAGGTATAATTTTGGTGCTATAGACAAATAATTTAGGCTTGACCTTCTAAAGCACTTGTTTTTGTTTTTGATTTTATTGTTTACAAGCTCAAGACTGTCCTATTTGATAGCAACTAATATTAAGAAAGTACTAGCAATTTCCTGTTTTTGAAAAGTTGAGCAGTTAGAAGTTTAAAGGCAGTTGTAATTTAAGGTAACAAGTTTTCTTTTAAAATTAATAATATTTACCAGGCAATGGTTTACTGTGGGACAATGATGATCTTGTAACCTGTAAAAATCTGTCACTTGCATTGGTTTTTACAAACACAGATTGGTCATTAGCCAGGCAGGAAGTATAGACTGGGCAGCCAGAACAGGAGAATTCTGGGAAGAGGAAAGGCTCAGTCTGCAGTCGTCACCAGTGACAGAGGAAGCAAGATGAGAATACCTCACTGATAAAGGTACCAAGCCACGTGGCTAACACAGACAAGAATTATGAGTTAATGTAAGAGTTAGTTAATAAGAAGCCTTAGCTAATAAGCCAACCAGTTTATAATTAATAGAGACCTCTGTGTATTTCTTTGGGACTGAACAGCTGTGGGAGTGGGCAGTACAGAAACCTCTGTCAACAGTTGTTGTAGACACCTTTATTACCAATACTGGGGAGCAGAGGCAGGCAAATCTCTATGAGTTCAAGGTCACTGTTGACTATAGAGCAAGTTCCAGGAAACACAGCTACAAAGAGAAATCTATCTTGACAAATCAAAGAATAAGGGAAAAAAATAATAATACTCAATACAAATTGCTTCATTTTCACCTTTACCACAAACAGATTCATTTTCCCCTTTACTATTTCCTCCTTCTTCTTCACTGATATGTCTCTGCCCCTGGAAAAGTCAGCAGTCAGCCAGAGTCCTCGTGTGGTTTTCAGCCCTTGCTCATGACCTCGGTGTTATAGGAGTAATCAGTAGCCTGCTCTGTGCCCTTCTCCCTTGCCACCAGAAGCCAGTTGGTACCGAGATCCATGAATTACTTATTTCTAAGAGTAAAAGCTCTTTTTTTGCCACCTTCACTGAACTTCCTTAGTTCAGATTTTCTTAATTTCTCCCCAAATGAAAGCAGTGATTTTTTTTTCTCCTCTGCCAATAATGCTGCTATTTCATTTCCCCAAACATCAATCTGATTTTCTGCCAATTTTCTTTTCCAAAGTTTTATAGTGTCTTTGCAAGTTTATATTTTGGGGATGCCATTCCGTGCCCCATGTTTATTCTGTCATGTAACCATAGATAGGAATGTACCATGTAAGCACTGAGTCGGTCAAAGTTTGTTGGATTTTCTTTCTATGACTTACAAGTCAAATACACTTTCCCAGCCTTCCACCTTTACTGTTTCCATAGCCACTCAGGAATGCTTAAAATGCTGGACACACAGATCCCCTATTTGGAAAGCGTTGCTGATAACTCTGTCTTCAGATGTAATGCTGGCAAGATAGGCAACTGATAGAATTCCATGATATTCAACAGTTACACATCCTGTATTGGGACAAGAGCTTGTGTGGTCCCACCTTGAAGCCATCTGGCTAGAGAGAGGGTTGTTGAATTTCATAGTCTGTTATTTAATTTGTTTTCTATTAGTAGGGACAATAAACACAAACACATGACATCATCTTAGACTCCATTGCCTGTGCCACTTAACGTGAGAAATCACATTCCCTTTTATGGAGCTCTAAATCTGAGGAATAGGGCCTGTGGAAACTGCCTAATTTGTTGATTTGCATGTGAAGTATGTCATTCCCAGTGGGTGATGAAACTGATTTGGCATGTCACTTCTTAGCTCTTGGGGATAACCGTTGTTAGTTCCTGCTGCTGTAACAAAATAGATTTAACCTTTATTATAGCTCCTATTTGAAAATTACTATTAAAAACTGTATGCTGGAGAGATGAGTGTTTGCAAAGACAGGTGCATTTCATGTAGAGGAGTAGAATGCAAGGACACTAAGTCTTAGTGGCATTTTATGTTCTACCAATGTACTTAGCCACAACTTCCTCAGCCGCCTAAGCTAAAGTAAACAAGAATCATATTCCATTAGAGACACAATTTGACAATTGAATTTGGGGGGTGAACTTTTGGTATCCATTGAAAGAATTGGCTCCAACCTCAGAGGCAGGGTTAATCTTCTTAGGGCTTCATTGTGTGGGAAGGAAACAGAAACAATGAGTGAGTCAGGCGACAGGCATGGATGGACACTGCTCCCAGGAGCTGCAATGATGGCGCTACCCAGAAGTGATCCTTCCAGGGCCACTTTTTATTCAGTTGTGAGAAACAAAGGATCTTATCTTGCTAAAGCAAATTGAAAAGAAATTACAATCTTAGCAGGCTGGGACTTGGCATAATTAAATCATGTTGCATTCAGTCTTGTATTTTAATAATTCCCTAAAGTCTTTGGCCAAATCTTTGCAGAGGAATATTAAATACCCTAATGTTGAGAATATTTACTGTAACAACCACCTGGTTTTGAAATGGGCTCTTCATTAGGGGAAATAATTAGTACATTCTTGTGCAGTAGTAAATACTTAGTCAGATAACTATCATGTAGGAAGACACAATAAAAATCAATATTAATCAGAGCTGACAAATGCTTCCAGTAAATGCTGAAAACCCTCAAGCCCTAGGTGTTCCCTTTAGTGCCATTTTAATTTTTTTTTTTTTTTGAGTAAAACATTCCTTATTTCTGATACCAAACAATGCTCTATTTTAAGATTTTTTCCACTTTGATATCTACCTCTTAGCATCAGAAACCCCGTCTTTGTCATCCTGGGGAGAATGTGTCTGTTTTGCTGAAGATTTTCTTTCGGCATATACATCACTGCTAATTTCTTCCCCTCACAACCCACAATGAACTGATGGAAACATTTGCCACCTCTCTAATCTTGTCCATGTTGCTCCAGAAACTCAAGTATCCAGCCCCAAGCATGCATCTGTACATTTTGCTACTCCATGGCTACAAGGTACACACAGTGCCATTGCTCAGCAAAGGAGGAAATGTCCACTCGGTTCCTGTGTGAGGTTGCTCATCCCTTACAACCTGTAGGGCCGTGGTGATAGTTAATGCCTTCATTTTATAATCTTCACGGCCATATAGGTGCTGACTCTGTTCTGAATTCTTTATATAAGCTTATCTATGCAGCATTTACAATCCTACGAAGTAAACATTCTTATTATGCCATTTATTAATTTTGAAACTAAAACAGAAAAGTGGGCATGTCTATAAGTGGAAATTATGCTTCAACAGTCTGGCTTTAGCCTCCTCCTTATACCTCTCTGTACATTTCTTGGCCTCACCAGCCAGGCAGGAAAGGTTGAACACTAAAGACTTCTCAACTCCTTCATTTCTAACTTAGGAAGAGAGGGAGGAAGAGAAAAATAAGCCCTACATCACCAGGTGGTGCAGAGGACTAAATGATACCATATACAGAGTTGACCCCTGTACTGGTTATGTTGCCTAATCATTTTCCAGTTCCGTGTGATCAGTGCAAGTTACACAAAGGAATAATAATGATAAATAAATTAGTGATAAATTAATAAGGAGCACAACTCAGAGCCAGAAAGCCTTTCCAGGACCCCTGATTTTTCTGTGGAGCTGTACATTTAGAAAGAATGAATTCTATCATGGCCTTTTTCTTGAAAACACTTGGATGGGGATCATCCACACTTAGGATTCCCTAGAGGGTTAGAGAAAGAGCAATTATAATAAGAATGGATTAAATGCATATTGTAGCAATTATACTGCTAAATTAGAAAATTCAAAAATATATACAATGATCCATAGAATATTATAAGTTGTCAAAAACCTCCAACATTTCCAAATCATGTACTGCAGGTAACAAAGAGGAAAAAGCCACCCATTTAATCCTTCCCCCCGCTTCTGCCTGGCTCTTCTCTTTATTACATTATGAGATTGACTCTGTATCATTATCTCCTATTGTCGCCTTAGTCTCCTAAGCCTTGGCTGTTGCTAATGCGATGGCAAGAACTGCTACAATTTGCACTTTTCAGCTGTATTAGCCCTCCATTCTCTTTTCCTAACAATGCTCTATATCCACCACTGATTTTTCTTGTAGATAATAAGCAACTTAATGGTTTTTATGAATGAGTAATGCACTGATGTGAACTTATCAGAGCAGAGGCGTCAACATAAAAAAGAGTCTTATAGGAACAACAGCAGAAATCGCGATGTTAAAGTGTCTTAGATATTAAAAACCAAATGTGTTTGCCAGTTTGAAACTAGCATTGGAAACTTTGCAGTATAAATCCTGTTCACAAGTACTTTTTAGGCTTTACTGTATTTTAATTTCAGGTCTCTTTTAAAATAGAAAAAAATGTGATAGAAATGCTAATTGTCTGATTTGGCATTATGCATACCTTGGAACAGCACACTACCCCACTAAAATGTACAATTATTATGTATAAATTAAAAACAAAAGAGCCAACATATGAATATAAGCTGGACCACTGCAGAGCTCACATCTCAGATCCCTGCTCCTTTCCCTGTAATTGGAAGGTGTCGCATCAGATTCTTGAAGGGCGTGATTCACACATCTAAATGGACCCTAGAGATCTATTCCATGTTAGGAATGTGAAGTGTCACAAAAGGTCATGGTATCAGACATCTTTCCTTGAACCTCTTCAATGTGTTTCTACCACCAACCAAACTCACACTGTCCTACGTCATCTAGGTCTTTAATATTAACCACAGAACCCTACAGAGCCATGTTGTGTCTCTCCTTTCCCTTGCCCCTTCCCTGGCATATCATTCATCCACATGATAAATATTTGTTGAGTACCAACTATGTTCAGGCCCTGGGCATCATGATGAATGGGCTATCATGCTGCCCTCAGAGAACTTAAAATATACTCATTTGTCACAGGCTGCCTTACCTCGTTAGTTATTTTCCTTCATGAGTTTGTCTTACACAAAGTAAAGGTTACAAATTAAAATTATTTTTCTTCCTATATATATTTCACCTAACAGGAACTTGGGGCATCTTTGGTTGAATGAGTACAGTGGTTCAGCATGAGGGAAGAACAATGTTGGGTAGTGTTAAGTATCCTGAAGAAAGAAGTCACACCTATGGGGCATGTGTGAGACATGACATCATTCCAGGAGGGTAGTTTCTAAGCATGGCTTTGAAAGAGATACAGTGGATCATTTCATTGCATTCGACATAGAGCTCTCGGAAGGAAATTGCAGCCATGGTTTGTCTTCATCCGTATGGATTATGACCCCACGAGAGTAAGATAATGGCAGGATCAAACAGACTTTCAAATAAGCGGTAGGAAGTGACATACAAAGTGCACTTATCAGTGGAGTGCACCCTTCAAATAAAAAGAAACAAGTATGAGAAAAAAGTTTTGGAATGTAAATATTTGTGATTAAAGCAGGATTCAGAGTATCAAAATATTGCTAGCCTGGGATTTCTTAATCCAAGCTTCTTGCTCAGAGGAGAGCAGGACTCAGGCTGAAATATCACAGTCCACGAGGGGCTGTCATCATTTGCTATCACCCAGGAGAGTCCCAGGAAACATTTCTTTGGAGATACCTTATGGTCCTTTACTTTTCCTTTCAAAGACTATGGTTCCAACTTATAACAGGCAACCATTCCAGATCTTTGTTTTAAAATAAGTCTATATGAGCCACAGGAAACTGGGATCAGAAGTGGGGCAGTCCTGAAAACTGAATTTATCGGTTTTTGAGCTGTGCTCTCAAGATAACCTCAAACTTAAATGTGAGAGGGAACAGAATTTGGATGCTAATTTGTCAACTGTAATCCAGTTGTTTAGCTGTTTACAGTCAACGTAGTTTTACAAAACTAGGAACATACATGAACAAACCTAGACCGAAGAGGAGAGTTCCTTTGAATGGCATTTGATTATTATTTTCCCTCTCCCTCTAAAAGGGGAGAGGGAGGATTAGAACGGGAACAAATAGCATTGGCCTCCATTCCACATAGACATACACACACACACATGCTTACTATATACATATATGAAAATATACATAGTGACCTACATGTGCACATGTGAACAGTGCTCACACATAGCAGCACATGTATGAATACACATATTTAACACACGCATGCTCACCGCGACTGACAGATGTGATCTCCATGCTCCTGACCTCATAAACCAGTGAGCAGCAGTGACTCTCCTCTTTGGGGGAGTTGGAAGGAAGAAGAAAGAAAACGTTGGTGCCCAAGAGTCTCGGAGTCGCTCTCATTCGATCTTTTCACAGCCCGTGACCTCAGGAACTCCAGAGAGTGAGCACTGAGAACAGGCAGGACTGAAGGCCTGCCTGGCCTGTAGAGGAAGGGCAGAGCCAGCCCAATCGACTTAGCAGACGTCATCTTAAGTTAACAGAAGGAAAGAAGCAGAGGGAGGGAGAGAAGGGGGGGAAGAAAAACGGCTGAAAGGAAGGAAGAAAGGAAAGAGGGAGGGAGAGAGGAAGGAAGCTGTCAGTGAGCTCAGTGGTGGCTCCCTCTCCTAGCATGCAGGAGCCATGGGTTTACTCCCCTGGATTGTGAGGTTGAGAAAATAGAAAGAAATCCTGGGGCTTTGGGCTGGAGCTTGAAGGTTAGAAGAAGCCTGAAAGTAGAGCAAACATGACCATTGTTCTGATTTGATATTGCAATTATAATATTTAAATATGGCAACAGAGTATGCTTTAAAAGCCACGTTGGCTCATATCTTCACTTATGTGGTTGCCTTAGTTTTCCAATTCTCCTTCTGACCCTGACTAGCAGCATGCTACTGCCTACTTTTGCAGGCAAAGGCACTGAGGCTTGGGAAATGGGGTGATTTGTTTCCTAGCTGTTAAGGACAGCAAGTGTTCTCTCTTAATTTTTATTTAGAAATTTTCATATAAGGAATAGTAACTAGGCCATTAGTAAAGAGTAACAAAGAACTAAAAAAAAATGTGGATTAAATTTGCAAAATCAAACAGAAATTTATATTTTGCAGAGGACTTTTGCAGAAGCACATGCAATGAAAAAAGAGGTGGAGAAAGGAAAAGAGAAAAGAAGGGGTGGAAGGAAGGAGGAAGGGAGGCAGGGGGGGGAGAAGAGTGGGAAGAAGGGGAGGAAGGACTAAGCACTTGAGCAGGTGACAGAAAAAGACACATAAGGTTCTCAATGCCAGCTTTAGGACATGCGACTCCTCAGCCCTTCAGATCCTGTAGATCTTAACAAAACCCTGAAAGTATAAGCTGTACACTGGAGCTGGAAAGTTTCGCTTGAAACGGGGATGTAAAACCTGACCATTTTCCTGATTTTATGTTGCAATTATAGTATTTTAAATACAAAAAAATAAAACATGTTTTAAAGTGTATTTCTTTGTTTGTTTGTTTGTTTTTAAGTAAATCAGTGTATGATCTGCATAATTCACTACAGGTTTTCAACCTAGGTTCCTGGTCCTAGATCCTCTGGTCCCAGGGAACCGGAGGCAGAGCCACAGTTGGCTCCATCAGAAAAACTGCCCCCTGCCCTTCGATCATATCAGTCTCCTTAATCTGCAACCAAAATGTTTTACAGATCTGGTCTCCAAATAGTCCCCATCTACTCTGAATATGCAGAGATCATTCAATCTGTCCACTGTCACTAACACCATGCCCTGACAAGAGAAGGTGGCCGATCTATTATGGCCCAGATAGCAGTGTCATTCTGGTACGCGGGAGTTCATTTAAGGTTTATTCGGAGGTGAAATTTCACCCTTTTCCTGAAGTTGCAGATATATATTGCGAGAGAGAATATCTTTTAAGTGTTCCTAATCGATAGCATGGAGGCAGAGTTACAGATGGTCCTTATTAGGAATTCTTTTTCTTCTAGAAAATGCAGACCTCTTCCCCCCACCCCCTAGCAACAGCGATCTAAGGATGATTGAACGGTCTCTTGTGGATAAATGTATTTACCTATGTGAAGATCGGTTTCAACTCAGCACATTCTTCTTGTACCGGTGAACTAACCTGTAACCTCTCAGGGTGTTGACATCTCTTCAGCTCTTAACTCGTGTGTGTGTGTGTGTGTGTGCACATGCACTCATGATTACATGTATTTTTTATGAACTCAGAATCCAGAAGCTAACTTAGATAGAACTTTATAAGCTTCTCTTTTTCTTTTATTCCTTAAAAATTGTAACTCTACGTGTATTATCCCACACATATATGCGCAAGGCACGCACACACACACATACACACACACAAATTTTATATGATAATGTACCTGTGTACAAGAGAAATTCAACTCAAAGGTGATAGAATTGTTCGGAGCAAAGAACACAGGAGGATGTTATGAAGAGGCCATTGATTTCCTTGACACTAATTACAACCCCGAATAACAACAACTACAAGTGGAATCTGTGTGTGTTGACAGAGCCTGGATGCAGGGACCCTAGATAGAGCGCAGGTTCCTAATTAGAAAATTGTCTCTGATTTTGGAAGTCTTGCCATTTTTCTTCGTCTGTGACCTTTCCATCTTGTCTTCCAAAGGAAGGTTAGAAAGGGAGAAAGAAAGAAAGAAAGAAAGAAAGAAAGAAAGAAAGAAAGAAAGAAAGAAAGAAAGAAAGAAAGCCTGTTGATCTTGCCCTAATGATGACTGTGCATGCTCTGTTGCTCTGGGGGAAAGGGGTGTTTTGCTGGGCCAAAATTTGCTTATCATTAGCTCAGTCCTGTTTGCAGCCTGTGAGATGTTAATCCACAGAACACCCCAAAGTGATGGATGCATCGTAAGTGAGAACAAACTAGAGCAAGTAATTTTTTCCTCATGTGTCTCCTACCTCTGGCAGACGGGCGTACTTGCTGATATAACATAATTGACAACATTCCTCCCTCAAATGTGGGTCTTATTCACTTCTCCGTGATCAAAAAGGAAACAATCCTATCTTGAAGTTACAGATGAAACGTTCATTTTACCATCTTTTTAAAGGCAAGAGGATCAGACATTTCAGAGAAGGAGCCGCCTGAAGCTTAAGTCTGTCTCTTCCTGCCTTCTCTCTCTTCATTCTTTTCTTCCTCCCTTCTGTACTTCAGTTCCTCCTTCCCCAAACACAAATAGTATCAGATGCTAGAGGTTCAGTAGATGAAACTATGAAGCTAGACAGACTTTTCAATCTGTGCAGCTTGCCTCCTATCTGAATAAAACATTACCGCCATGCTGATAAATAACTCAATCCCAGTCTCATACTCATCTCACCGCTGGGACGTGGTGGGAAGTTTCAGGTCTGGACAGCGTGTTTCTGACACAGCCACAGGCTTTCTATGGTGGTGTCTCTAAGTCCCTGCTCTCTGGACTGATCGTGTTTAATGCAGTATTCTCTCCAAGTTCTGATCTTTTAAATTAGGGTGGTTTCCACGTAGAACACTCTTAAGTCCTATGCAGCCTGTGGATCTTGGAGCTCTTGTATCCCACCCAGGTACAGAAAGCAGTCTCGGAGGAGCAGTGCTTCCGGGGCTGCCAAATGCCATGACAAATGCAGTTTCTCTACCATGCCGTGTTTCCCTGCCTGAGTCGCATCACTTTTGGGGATACTGGTGCAACATTTGTAACCAGCTTACCATAGTTCTTCCAAAATTAGCTCTTCTGGTTGATAAAACAAAGTGAGCAAGGACTTCGCTAGCAGAATATATACCAGGATGTGACCCCAAAATGCCATCCTCCTTCTAAGATGAGGTTCTTAGACCTCTTAGGTTAGAACTAGTTCTTAAGAACCAGTGTGCACAGTCTTGGACAGTTTCACATGCGTGAGCATCCATGTGAAACCCAGAATGTGAAACCGTCAGACCACTTGGCCATTTCCCTTTCATCTGCACAGCCAAGTCCAAGAACGGCTGGAGTAGAAGCCTTTCCTCAAAGCCTGTGCAAAAGCTCCGTCGAAAAGGAGCAAGTCCACTGCTCATTCTTTCACGGGACCCGAGCTCTCTGATCTTGTTGCCCAACCATTGGCATGCGATACACTCCTTAGATTAGATTTTTTTTTGTCCTCCATACCTATATCTAGCTTCCTTCTAAACTGATCATCTGTTGCAAGATCACTCTTCTTTAACTCTCATGCAGGATACAGTCAGGTGTCGTTGCATACTTCTTAACCTGATGGATTTGGCACACATGCATTCACTAAATGTTTCCTAAATGCCTACTATTCCCCAGAAATATTTGATGGTAAATGTAAATTAGTAAACCAAACTCCATGCTCCTAATGCAGCGGGAAAAAGAAGCCATAAACAGGTGATGACGCTGTAGTGTGCATGGCCATTAGAAAGGGAAGAATGAACCCATGAGGATCCCAAACCACTCAAGGAAACAGGATTATCCTGAATGCAAACTTAGGTCAAGTTCAGCCTGCTCTTTACTGTGTTGCTGCATCTCTGAGGAGTATTTTTATACCTAGCTCCTTTAGTGGAAATTTTTTCTTTTACTGTCTGTTATTAAAAGTTTTTAAACTAACCTAACATTTTCTAATTTAACCTAACCTAATAAATTATATGTGCATGTGTGTGTGTGTGTGAGAGAGAGAGAGAGAGAGAGAGAGAAAGAGGTACATGTAGATGGTGTGCATATTTACTTGCTTTCTGGTACATGCCTGTGATACTTGGGCACATGGAGGCCAAAGATTCATGATGGTTGTCTTGTTCAATCACTCTCCACCGTATTCATTTCTTAGGTATTTTTGTCTGTTTGTGTGTTTTTTTTGTATTTACCTCTATTTTCATTTATTCCAATATTCCAATATAGCATTTTATTCACTACTTGAGAAGTTGATACATGTATACCGTTATTTTGATCATCTCCACATCCACACCCCCCTCTGACTCCTACAGACCCCCCACATTTACAACTCACGTCTTTATCCAATTTCTTTTCCTATATATATATATATATATATATATGCATACATATATACATACATACATACATACACAAACACACACACACACACATATATCCCACTGATTCCAGTTGGTGCTGCCTATGTTTATATAGGTATAGGGTCATCTGCTGGAGTGTGAGAAGCCTACCAGGGACCACATCTCTAAAGAAAACAGACTGCCCTTTCCAGGTTGCCACCAGCTGACAACATGGCTTCTTTGAGTTCATGACTGCACTACCGTGTCATTTCTAGAAGACACTGTTTCTCATCAGTCTTCCTTGTACAATCCTCTACCCTTCTTCCACAATGTTCCTGAGCACTGAAGGAGGCTTTGTTTTAGGGCTGTGCTCTTAGTTGTCACTTTCTGCATTTTGACCAATCATGAGTCTCTGAGTTAACCACCATCCACCGCAGGAAGAAGCCCCCCTTCCAAGGGCTGATAGCTGCAGTAACCTGTGGATATAAGCATAAGTCTGTAGAAGGCAGTTTGGTGTGGTGTTTATTTAGCAAAACAATAGTAACGCGTTGTCCCCTAGGGCCCGTGCTCTCCCTGACCACAGATTCTTTTCAGTACTTGGCATGATTTCCCCATTAAGCAGGCTTTAAATCCAGCAGAGTTCCGTTAGTTAACCCAGTAGCACGCATGCCACTTTTCCACCAGTCAGTTCATCTCCCCAGGCTGCTCCTTGCAGCTTCCTGGACTCCAGCAGGGTGAGGCTTCTGTTGACGGTTCTCCTCAGCTTAACTCTCCAGGTCACAATGCTCCGTATTGTGTGGTGTCTTCAGTTGTACAGTCTCATACCAGTGCCTGGCCACCTTGTTTCTTTAGACATCTTCTTCCATTGGCTCTGGAGATGATTGATGAGGCTGAGCTGGCTGGCCAATGGGCGCCAGAGCCTCATTTGTCTCCATCTCTTCAGCATTAAGATCTTACTGGCTGGACCAGGCTTTCCGAGGAATCGGTATCCAACCCCAAGTCCTATCTTGTATGGCAAGCATCTGACCAACAAAGCCCTGTGTCTAGCTCCCCGGTGTTCCTCTCCCAAGTCTTGTTTAGTTTCCCTGTGATTGCATCCATCTTGGCCCAGACTGTTCAGTATAAAGGAAATCTGACCACAGACGTGATTCACAGCCCAGACACCCACAGCCTTTCAGCAATATGACTTCTGAAGCCATGACTGTGTGAAAGTGTGTTTGAGGCTGGAGGCTCTTTGGGCGATACCAAAAAATGATCCGCAGTGTTGGCTTGCTCTACCTTCTGGACGCATCTCTGTGTTCTAAGTTCCTGAGCAGTGGAGGTATTTTCCCATTTCCAACACAAGATATTTGTATTGGTTAGAAAGCCTATGCACTTAGAAATATGTTTTGTCTTCAGTTAATTATTTCATTTACTAGAAATCTTTTATCAAGTAGAACGTGGTTAAAATTGAAATGCCAGAGTTTATCTAGTCTATCTACTCTGTGTTCTTGATTATTTTTTAGTGTAGATACAAAAAAAAAAAAAGATGTTACTTTGATAATACAACCTAAAGGTCTTTGGGGGACCTCCATAGCCAATGTTTCATTCATTGTCTTAGTTTTTATCATATGATCACTTGAAAATGTCCTGCTATTGCTTCCAATTTGAATGTAGTTCTTTTTGTTGGTGCTTAAGTAATATACAATTTTTTTTAAAGTCTCCTATTTGTATATGAGTTTAGTGTCTGTGTTAGGAAAAACAAACAAAAACTCAGGTTTTGACATTCTAGTTCGTGTGTTTGAGATATAATTATCCAAAAAGTGTTCTCCCCTCTCCCAGATAACAAAAATCGTTGTGAGGGAGATTTTGGCACATTCTGCACAGTGAGGCCATGGGAGAGCTCACTCCACGCATGATAGCATCCATCTACAGTGCTGTAAAGAGGTTCCACTATAGAGGCATAGTCGGAAATCCTAACTCTCCTCTCAGTATGTGCTTGTAGATGATGTAAGTTACTTTTTGGGTTCGTTACAGTTTTCATCTGTTCCCATTCTTGGATATTATTTTTCATTTCCAATTAAATTGTTAAACTCCAGTTACATGGAAAATGTTACCATGGGAAAACTTAAATTTATTTACATCACATCTAGCTCTGGCAACAACAGTGATATATAATGTGGCGTCTCGAGGCTTCTCCTCGGAACTTCAACAGTCTTGACACTCACTGGCATTAAGCAACCTACTCCGAATAATCCATTTTACAGTTTTGTGTTTTCCTACTATCATAGAGCTAATCAGGTCATAGTAATTACTCCCGCTTAATTCACAAGAATTCCGAAAGGTTGTATCATATAATAGTCTACCATGGAATGTGTCTCTGATAAGGAACCAGCCACAAGAAAACCTATTCAAGCGGGGATAGAATCCTACAGCCCCACCTCCTAAGCAACCGATCGTTGTTAAATTGTAGTCGTTTCTAGAAGCTTTGTGTCCCCGAGGACAGGAGGGGAAGCTCTGCAGCTGAACCAGCCATGGGCCTTCCCTTTGTTTTGGTTATTGTACAAGGAAGCGGCCGTAACAAATTGAACAGGTGTTCCTGGAAAAACAATTCTGGAAAGTATCCAGGGATTGAGGGGATGGGGCTACAATTTAATTAATGGTCTGGTGACATGCATGCTACTCCAGACAGTATGTCTCTGCTAGCTTCTACCATACTCTAAAATTTGTGAGATTTGCTTACATTTTATTGAATGTCCTTTTGTTCTAAATGATGTAGTAAAATAATTCAATCTGAGGGTTCTCTTTACAATAAAAAATAAAAAAAATCTATAAGACAGCTTGAGTTTGAATGTCGTTTCACTCTCTAAGAGGTCCATTAAAGCAGGGGTTCATCGCTTTTACCAGGGAATAAATAAAACACTTGTGTTAGCAAAGGCTCCAACTCAGAATTCGGTAGGATAGACCTTATGTAGTAGTTTTGAAACAAGATCTAAATTTATGACGCTGTGAGTTCATTAATTTGATTAGCATTGTATAAGAACACAAGTTAATTTATGGGTTTCAGGTAGGATCTGAGGTGTTTGGGCCTTTGGGTTGTGGTCCTTTGCCGCAGGACATGCAGTTTGAAGAACTAGGTAGAAATCACCTCAGATTCATTTAATTAACATTTGCTACCTGGCTTCTGACAGTTCCCCAAATGGTTCACAAGCAATTGAAAACAGAGAGGTGTTGGCTTGGTTCGTTGTGAAGTTAATTTTAGTTAGTGGGGTAGTATGGCTACCAAGAAAGAGTGAGTGAGTTACTAATGGCACAGGGTCCCAAGGGAGGTGACAGTCACACTTTCACTCAGCTCTGAAACAGGGCACATGGTTAACTAAATGTGAAGCGTACACATCCCAGCCACGTCAGGGCGCTTTGTGCGGCAGCTCCCTCTGATTTCATAGGAGAAATAGTTGAAGAAGCTGGCACTGTCTGCCCCAGAGAAGACAACAAGCAAACCCTACTAAGTGAGTCCGGAGGGCCGCTCCTTGGGGGAGTGCCGAGGAAGACATCAGGAAGGCGAGGACTGGGAGGCAGATGTGTCTTTCTCAATGTGAGGATGGACTTGGGAGCAGATACATGTGTGCCGAAATGAGCTTTCCTGTGGTCCAAGTTGACAGCCATGTCCTTGGAGGTCTTCAAGTGGAAACCAAGAAACTCTTAACCACCAAAGCCCCTGCTGAGTGCTCCCCAAACGTCTGTGGTATTGGCGAAACTTCACCATCTTATTATTTCCTCACATTTAAAGCGTATTCTTTGTTCCATTTGGGAAGTGCTTGTCCCAACCCAGCACAGTATCCCCGAAAATGTCTTTGATGTGAATAAGGAAGGGGAGACAAAGAAGTGGAATTGAAACCATATATTTATTAGTCTGTTCAGATAGATTTTTACCAACTGTCATAGGCAATCTTGTAGGCATTAGGAAGGTGTGGGGGAATTAAACGGATTACTGTTCCAGCTTTGAGCCTAAGTAGTTCCAAGAACTGCAGGTCAGACAGAAAAAGAATGAAAACCTGGCTGGCTGTCTCTTGAAGAACTTAGCATCTTTAAAATCTCCCCAAGACCAGCCAGACCAATGTGAAGATTTAGAAGTCGAAAGGAAATAAAGACCTCTCTACTTTCTCTTAAAATTACCTGGGGTCTGAAGCTAGATCGCGTTAGGTGTGATAAAGCTGGTGGAAAGCTTTGACAAATTACTAAAACCCTGGAGACTGCGTGATCCCTAATAGGAACAATATGAGATGGGGCAAAGTAGCCAGCTGTATTCCCAGACTTGGTATTTTATTTTGTGATTACTTTGGATTATAGCAAGATTTTACTACTAAAATTGCTGCATTCAATATCAGAACTATTTTTTGATCTAGAAAGAAAGTTTTACCCAAAATATATCGTTTTACCCAGGTCACCACGTTCTCTGACCTTGTTCCATCCAGGCTCCAGCCTTTCTTTCTCATTGTCATGCATGTTTATTTTTTAATACAACTCAGTGAGAAAAAAAAAACAGATTCATTTTATAGAAAATTGCTTTTCCCAATCTTTTCTGGAATCTCTTTTGTCTGTTACCCAGGCAATATCTAAATTCCCTCCAAAGCTTTTACCAATTTGCCAACACAAGATGACTAAATCTCTTTTCCATTATCTGGTTTTTCATTAGGAGGGGAACTCCCCAAATTTATTTCTCTCAGCTTTTTTCTCACTACTAATCCCCATGTGTCTCAAGTGTATTTATAATAAATATCTTCATTATGAGTAAGGACATTCAGTTTTCTGTATTGCCTCAATCTCTAATGAAAGCTATGCCAAATGACCAAGCGCCCTTCCCCCACAGGAAAGCCTTCCTGCGGAATGTGGAATGTCTTCTAATTGCCCTCAGTGAATCACCTTCATGCTTGGTCTTATCTTTGGCACCTTCCCCGGCTTTCTGCTGATAGCCGCTAACGTGCAGGCCACGCATGAAGGGATAAAGACGGTGTGACTCTCACAAAGCCAGCCCGAGAGTGAAGTTTGAGAGCTGTTTCCATCCTTTGCTTTCATGGTTCTGACATGATTTATCTTAACCAATTTGCCTTCAGACATGGTTTGCTATCTTTACTTCAAACATATAACTCTGGATCCTACAGGGACGCTTGTACTCTTTCAATTGTTTCCTCTGCCTTACACACAGGTCCTGTGTCAGAACATCTTGTACTAATCAGCCGTCGGTGGTAACTTTAGGCAAGCAACATGAGCACTTTCTCTGACCATCTGTAAAATGAAGTAGGAACTACAAAGCAACTGACACATCCCTTATAAAAGCACGGGCAGCCACCCTGGCCTGGCTCCCAGCTGTGGCAAACAGCATGCTTGTGTCTGTCTCCTGACATATGTTTTCTTTTCTGTCCTTTTGCCCCCACCTTGTCTGCCACCCCCAATATCTTCCCTTCACCCGCACCCTCAGGCCTGACCCTGCCCTGCACACCTGCTGCAGCCCCATAGAGTGAGTGGGCTCTAATACACCATCTACATGGAAGAAAATGGAAATTGGAATTGCCAACTATGAACTCATTCTTTGCAGTGGGGGGAAGAAGTTGAACCCACAGTGAGGAGGCTATTTTCTTTGTGAAAGCCCAAGAATGGTTGGGGGTTAGGGAAATAACATTTAAGAAACAAGAATTTCTAGCAGACATATGTTTGATATTTGAGTGGTGTTGTTGCTGGGCCTTTTACATTTTTTAACACGTGACACTAAGAAATCCAAACATTGGTAGTGGGAAATATTAGTTGGTTCCATTTTACTTTTTAGTTACTTTATATTTATTTTCTGTGTGTGGTGTAGGAAGAGTTGCTCGTCACCATGGCATGCATGAGGAGGCCAGTGAAGTGACTTCTCTACTTCTACCTTGTAGGTCCTCTAGATCCTGGAGGTTGAACTCAGGTAGTCTAACTTAGCAGCAGGAACCTTACTAGCTGAGCCAACTTGCCAGCCCTGGTTTTGTTTTATGTTGCACACAAAGGAGGACACAGAGACCAAAAGTTAGGGAAAAGAGAAATAAACATAATAGATCATTGGTCTTGGGAAGGATGAGAGACACAAAGTCATGTTCAACAAGAACCTACTACTGGCACTCTGGAGAAAAGACACAAGTAGACAGGACACCTAAGAGAATGGCAATGAGTTAGTAGAACAACTTAGTCTTGTCTTGTACTAACCCACTGGAATCATACATTTATTTAATACAAACTTTACATAACTCGGTAACTTTCAGCAATGAAGACTCTAATAAGGAATGATACGCATTTTATGCTGTTTGATCAAAGGGAGATAGTCATAGGGAAGAATGGTTGGGTCAAAGGCATTTTAATTGATGGTCATAGAGTACCATCTATTTCCTGCCTAGATTCTCCTGTGTCCCTGTGTCATCAGAAATGAATGTATCTCTTTCTTTTAGGACATCTCATATGCCCTACCACAGCAAAAGAGCAATAATTTCCTTTGTCTTATTTCAGGGGATCAGAGGTCAGAGAGACCGTTCTGCTTCTGCCATTTTCTCAGGTTATAAGTTGTCATATTTTGGAGTTCAGTATCTCAGATACTATCAATTGAATATTTACGTACGTAGTTAGAACCCTACTTACTTCTGTGTACCAAATGTTACATCCCACTCTTCCTCCCTCCTCCTCCCTTTCTCCTTTCCTTCCTTTCTTTTTGGGAACTTTGAGAACTTGAACCAGGAAAGCCCCCAAGCACAACAAAAAATGGGCTGAACTAAAAGCAGGGGATCAGTGAAGTTATGGGACCCCTAGCCCCAGCATCCTGCCTCCTGAAGAGAAATTCTCTGGAGAAGATGAGCAATCAAAGAGAAGTGAACAACACACACTGACAGTGGGAGCTGACCCCATAGTGTACATGGTTCCCACCCAGTTAGATTACAGTGAATCTCATTAGTCAAAACGACCCACCCATGTGCAGAACATGTCTGATAAGCCTTGTAGTGACTCGTTTATATATGGAGGAGTAAATAGATAAGTAGATATTTGAGGAAATCTCACTTGAAAGAGAAGAAAGTGAAAAACAAATACATTAATTAAGAAAAGGAAATCTAGGGAAGTAGCTCAGTTACAGTGTGCCTCTTTAGCCCTGGGTCCAATGCCTAGTACTGTAAAATAATAATAGTAATAATTATAGTGTTATTAGACAGAAATTATATTTATGTTTCAAAGTGTTATCTTTGAAACAAGACCTATATTCTATTACAAAAAAAAACATTGTAGATCAATAAAAAGAATTCAATAGGATTAAAAAATTGAGTTTTGAAAACAAGAGAAAAAGGAAAAGTAAGAACAATGTAATAAAATGTCAAGGTCATTAGGAGATATTCCCAAGGCATCCAACCTCTGGTAGGTAATTGGTTTCTAAGAGAACAGAAAAGGAATAAAATAGAGTGCCCAGCAAAATAACAGCAAGAATAAAGGAAAGATTTCTGAAATTTCTGTAACAGAAAAAAAAAAAAAAACAAAATATGGGTCACACATTAAAAGACTCAAGAATAAACATACACAGTGTTGGATTTCTCAAGTAGTCTGGGGAACTAGAAGCCAGCAGCGAAGTGGCTTCCAACCCTGTGAAAACTGTTTTTACTGTAGAATGATTTGAGACCAAATACCAATGACATGGGAAGGTTGTCTAGATACAAAGAATCAAAAATATTCTCACACATACAGGAGCAGGAAGGGATGAGAGTAGAAAATGCCAGAACCAGCAGTGTCCAATCAAGGGCATGCAAAGTGAGTGTCTCACTGTGTCCACCCCATTTGAGGAAATAAGAGGCCTGGAAGCTGAAATCCAGAGCAGACCAGCAAGCCTCCTGAGGAACATCACGCACTGGGACAGAACACTGGGGTGGGGGGAGCAAGGTGCCAGGACAATGTGGGACCGACAGGCTTTTGGATGGAGTGGCAATGGCTGAAAGTGACCAGAAAGAATGAGGGTCTGCCGATATAAAAAAAAAATGCAAACTTTGTATCTTAGTTAGGTGAAACACCATGACCTAAGGCAACTTGGGGATGGGTTTATTTCACTTACAGGTTGCAGTCCATCATCCAGGGAAGTCAGGCAGGAATCCAGAGCAGAAACTGGTTGATGCAGAGCCATGGAGAAACACTACTTATTGGCTTCTCCCCAATAGTTTTATCAGCCTGCCTTTTTATAGCGCCCAGGACCACCACCACTCACATGGAGTTGCCCCTCCCATATAAATCATCAATCAAGAAAATATCTTACAGGCTTGCCAACAGATGATTCTGGTAGGGGCGTTTTCTCAGTTAAGGTTGCCTATTCCCAAATGACTCTAGCTTATGTCAAGTTGATATAAAAACTAGCCAGTGCACTTTAAGAAGAGCCAACTATTCATTCCAGGGCAGAAAAACGCACAGAAAAGATTACAAGCACTAACCCTGTACCGTGAGCAGTGTTCACCAGATGAAACAAAGCATTATATTCAATAGCAACTTAAGAAAAACCATTGAAGAATTATCAGGCTAGACATTAGACAAGGGTGGGGCATTCTCCCCCAACTCTCTCCCTCCCTCACCCCCTCTCTGTTGTGGTCAGATACTAATGGTCAAAATGTATTACCAAATGTTTTGATTACAAGGTTCATTCTTTGGAGTGGTAGGTATTTCCCCAGGGAGCAAGCCTTAGAATAGGATGGAGACAAATCACCTTTAGAACATTGTAACTTTTAAATTATGAGTTAATTGTAAATATTGTCTTACATCTTATATTAAAAACTTAAATGCAGATCATGGGTTTTTATAGGAAAGCAGATGCCTAGCCTCTTCGGAGATACGGCCCATCTGATGATATGCCTAGGCCCAGTTAGCCAAGGTGTGTTCCCTCTGCCCTCCAGTCTCTACTATGCCACCCCACCTCCCTGCAAAAGGCATTGGGAATAATCAGTCATGTTACTTGTTAATAGGGGGTAAGCTTTTGCTCCTCCTCTTCTCAAGGGCAGAACAAATAAAAGAACACAATGACTTTGCCCCCTGCTCTCTAAACTATCTTATCATCTGCTGGGATGTTTGCATTCCCACCTGACCTCCTGAGAATACACTGCAAGCTTGCAGTCTCTGTTTGGAATGCAAGTCAGCCTTCCTGTGATGTGTTTCTCTAGGAGGCTTATAAGTCACCGTGTGGCAGCTACTTCTTCTCCAGGTGACTGTCCCTAAGCATGTCCCTACATTCTCATGGTCTTCTCCACATCTTCTGTCTGTCTGCACCGTGAGGACTGTCTGCTGAGTAATTCGCCATCACCCACTTCAGCTCACACACCCTGGCCTGCTTCCATGTAAATAAACCATTATCCTGGTGGCTAATGTCTGCCTGTGGCCTGCTGTGACTCCTGTGTATTTTTCTACTGTGGTCGAACACAGCGAATACATTTCCATCTCGTATTTATGTGTGTGGGCTTTCTTCCTTAAACACATTTTCTCCCGCTCATTTCCATTAAATTTCATAATCCTTATTCAAAAACACTTCCCCCAAAGGGTCAAAGTAGGTTTTAACTTTTCTGTTTCTGGCAAAGGTGATGGTTACCTGCCGGGCCTATTATAATTATCACACTTTACAATGATGCTATTCTGGGCTTCAAAATATTGGCTGGAATAAGAAATTCTATAGACTTCAGGGTGGCTCTCCAGTAAGTGTCGTAAGATTAACAGTGAGCTATTGAAAATGACAGTTTAAAACGCACACAAGCCTCTAGTAAAATAACTACTTAAAGGTAAGTAGTTGTTGGCATGAATTAAGTATAATATGTAAATTATTAAGTAAACAAGTTTGAACCAACCGTATAAGAGCAGGCCAGGGGCACTGCTGCTGCATGTTACAGTGCAGCCTCCAAACTCCCGCCATCTGAAAGAAGACACAATATAATTCTGAGAGGACCAGAGTCTATGCTGAGCAGAAACCACACCACCGGACACCGACCAGAGGCTCCCTCTGAAGGGAGCAACCTAATGTCAACAGCTGGAGAGGATGCTGAAGGCACTGATAACTGGAACTGGTCATGTCTGCACTCTTCAAAATTGAATTGCAAACCATTCCATGCAGGAAAAATCCTGACCAAGGGGTAGAGATTGTTTAGCCACCCTGCTCTTCCTCTCCACACGGAAACAGTCACTCTAGCGTGGCAGTCATGAAGGTGAAGTGCTCAATGCCACAGATAGAGCCCAAGTGTAGAAGGAAGGAGACCACGATGTGGAAGACAGGGACAGGTAGACTAGAATTGGTGACCCTGCTAATTATCAAAGACCACGAGAGACTGAGGATTAATGACCCACATGGACCAGGGTTATCTAAAATATGCGTTTCTCAGTCATGTAAAACGATATTTTCCGGATTTAAAATGATTAACTCCCAGACCTTTGAAAACAATGGAAGAATAGATTGTGAGCTTCAGTCCCCCAGAATAATCTCTGGTTTTGAGAAACATGTAAACGGAGACTGCACTTTCGCTTCCCAGCCCGCCCAGACCTGAATAATCACATAAAACTATATTAATTACAACACTGTTTGGCTGATGACTCAGGCATATTTCTAGGTGGCTCTTACATCTTAAATTAACCCATTTCTATTCATCTGTGTATTGCCATGAGGCTGTGGCTTACCCTAAAGGTTCCAGGTCCTTTTCCTTCTAAAGCTACATGGCATCTGTTGGACTCAGCCTACTCTCTCTTTCTCTCTATCTCACTTTACTCTGCTAAGCCATTGGCCAAAGCAGTTTCTTTATTAACCAGTGCTAATAAAACATATCCATAGCATACGGAGGGGAATTGCACATCAAACATGCATGCTGGTGTTTAGTGCCTTAACTGTTGTCGGTGAACTGACAGACTACAGATCAGGAAGGCTCTCATTTTAGAGAGAGTGGATGCAAAATAGTCAAAAGCAAACGATGGCGCTCATAAACGTTCTTAGATGATGATGCCAAAGGACATAGTGAACTCTGGGAAACTGAAGCAATACACACAGACAGAATATTGTATACATAATAAATAAATAAATATAAAAAAAGAAAAAGGAAATCTGGGTAAAATAAAAAAAGAATCCATATGGAGATAGAGGGTAATCATAGCATAGATATTGAATATATATTGGCCCATTACCCACTGCATTGAAGATCAGAATGTGTTTGGGACATTCACCAAATGATAGCTATTCCTGAATGGTGTCTCATTCTTTGTTAATAATGGTGCCTGTAGTTTGGGGCAAAAACATGGAATAAAATATCTAGAAAAAAAATCTGCTGAAAATAAGAGACAGATTGGTAATTTCTTTAGCTTGGTTCCTACTTTTATACTGTTACACTGGCTGTTTGTTTGGAGAATGTGAAAAACATTGTGCCACAACTAAATCTTGCAAGAAGAGCACAGAAAATGTGGGAAGGGAAGTTGGTCCTGACCGGAGCTGCGTCCCATGCTCTACTTATCTACAGGCAACATGTAGGCCTTTCATAGTCAGATGACAAATAGCATCCAATTTGTTTCTTGTTGTCAATATTATTTTGAAGATCATATAGTGTAAAGAAATCCACTTCCCTGCATGACCCAACTATCACTATAAGATAGGATTTTTAAAACCAAAACTTGAAAGCTCTTTTCTAAAATGTGAATATTAATTATTCATTTGTATTTAAGAATTTCTTCATTAGCATTTTCAGAGATAAGAATTGAAAGTATAATTAACCTTTGAAATGAAAACTGAGGTTTAATTAAGGCTAGGTAGCACCTCGATGCCTGACATCCTCCCCGATCGTGGAATAAAATATTATGAAAGAAAGGTTTTGGCCCCAGAATAAGGAAATGGATTCTTTCTTTCTTTTTTTCTTCTTTCTTTCTTTCTTTCTTTCTTTCTTTCTTTCTTTCTTTCCTTCCTTCCTTCCTTCCTTCCTTCCTTCCTCCTTCCTTCCTTCCTTCCTTCCTTCCTTCCTTCCTTCCTTCCTTCCTTCCTCCTTCCTTCCTTCCTTTTTTTAAGGAAGATAAGAGAATAAGTGTCATTGTGTTCCATGGGATGTCATTTGATTATATTGCTTGGAGTGCAGACCTGTTTGAATTTACTTTTTCAAACTAGAAGCACAAAATGTATCCACGCCAAGAGTACCCAGGCCAACACCAAGCAGCAGTGGGTTCTGACTGACATAATGTCTCCAGTCTGTTGGCGCCTTCACTCTATTCCCACAACTGGCACTTTCTTTGGTTAGCTCGGTAGGCCTCGCATGCCACTGTTACATCAGAAAGACCTGGGGTTCTGGATTTGCTTATGCAGATTTGAATGTGGGTTAAAAGCGCATCACAGGCAACATGTGTTGAGCATTATTCTGTGAAGTGTTGACTTTGAAGGCCTCCCAGGTATATATAGAATTTGGTATGATGAGGAGATGAATTCAATTCAGGGTACTCAATCTTATTGCCAATCTTTTTCAATAAGAAACCATCTCCTTGGTTTGCACATCTGTGTTTGATAATGTGAGAGAATGTCTTTGATTAGACTTTCAGGGTAATCACTCAAAGGCAACACTCTCCTCGGCTTTGCTGCATCTCATAAAGTTAGATTTTGCACATTAGTGATGCACTTGATTGCACTGAAATAATATTGGCTTTATGAGAGAGTGTAATCTTGTTCAAAATATAACTCCCTCTTCCCAAAGTGCTGCTATATTTGTTCCAGGTTCCCCTCCACCACGATGCTTATGAGCATTTCCCAAAATGCTATTTTCTTTGCCTTTATTGTCTTTTTATAACCTTTAATCATTCTTTTTACAATGGCACCTTGATAGCCTAAGGTAAAATCACAAGTGGTCTTCTCTAAACCTTTTTTTTTTGTAACCCTAACAGTATTGAACAAAAATGGTCTCAAGATTTTTCCCTAAAATACTTGTTTAAGGAGCTGGAGAGATGGTTGAGCAGTCCAGAACACTGGCTGCTCCTCTAGGGGAGCCAACTTTACTTCCCATCACTCAGGTGAAAGCTCACAACTGTCGATAATTCCAGTCCCAGGGGATTAATGCCCTTATCTGGCCTCCGCGGGCACCAGGCATGCACATGGCACATAGACATACATACAAGCAAAACACCTATATACATAGAATATGCTAATTAAAAGCTAAAATAAATACTTGTGAATTTTTTACAATTAGTTTTTAGTATGTATAATAGTAAAAATCCCTGACCTTGGGTGAAAGGCTGCATACTGTCCATGTTTGTTTTATCTCTGCAACGATTCCTCTCATCATTTAGAAAACTTCACTCTTGACCTTTCTCTACTTTACATTATTTATTGACACAGTTGTCTGTGCCAAAAAATTAAGCATTTTGCTCTTGTCACTTAGTATCATTTTAAAACTTTATGATGAATAAATTCATGTTTACAGCAACTTTCCCAGGCTTTGAAGTCTTGATTCCATCTTCTGAGTTTTCTCTCCAAACTGGAAGAAATGCTTCTGTTTTGTTTGTGTTGCAAATGGTGACTATATCCTGGGATATTTCAAAATATGGTGTTGACATGGAGACCGCCGGCGAGAGAATGATTGTTAAATCTAACTTCTCTCGCTTTGCTTTCCACCCCCATTTATGATAGGGAAGTAATATCCCTACGGCAGCCATGGTTGCGATGCTTTCCACCCCTTGACTAACGGTATTCGTTATTAGTCTTTTTTCTTGTTCATCCATGTAGATAATTTAAAATCAGACCTTGTCCTTTGGGGAGAAATGGGGAGAAACCTGGGGAAGGGGAAGAGTGTCTGCAGACTAGGTGCTGGCAGCGTTACCATTTCTGCCTGGGGTTTAGTGCCTGGGAAGTCGGGGCTGCAGAGAAACAGAAAGGAGAGAGCTACAACAAAAACTTCAGAAGTTTCAAGACATGAGAACCCATATGTCCTGTCTGGAAATGACAGCAAAGAGGTAACTGAAAATACGATGGTGATCACGGAGTACTAAGAAAACTCTAGTGTGGTGGGGGTGGAAGTGGAAGAAGCCAGGTTGGGCCTGACCGATGCGTACTGTATGCATGGATGGAAATAGCATATTGCACTCATTAATATGTACAATTAACATGCATTAACTTAAACATTCCAAAGAAAAACAAAGACTCAAGAACACAGCTGACCAAATATGAAGGCTCCCCAGAAGGGAGTTCTGAGATTCTGTGTGTAGTAGCTACAACATACTACACTATAGGAACTCCAGCTTAGGAGCAAATGTGGGAAAGGGGGCAGGGGGAGATTTCACTTCCATTGACACATTCTGCTTCTTTATTTGGTCTCAATTCTAATTTAGAACTTGGGGTTGCTCAATGAGGAAGCTCGTTTGCCAGCCTCGCCCAAGTTCATTAAATTACATGAAATGTGGGGCAGAAACTAAAGATCATAGTCGTTCCCAGAGACCAGAGCTTTCCCTCTAGGGGCAGGATAGCTTCTGCTGCTGTGTTTGTTTATGTAGCATCCCAAGTCTTCCTGTCAAGCTGCTGCCTCCCAGGTGCGCATCTATTGCTGAGGTAACACAACCGAATCCAACTGTTTGAAAGAACACCGTTCTCTACAGGGTGGCGGGGCTCTTTCACAAGACTGAAATAGCTGTAAAGGGCACAGAGATGAATGGTCCTGCAGCTGATGGCATCTGCCTGATTTCCTCTCATTCCGTAGATATCCACGAGAGCCTGGGATCTCAGATGTACATAAAGACGGCTGTGTAATTGAGCTCGATACTTTTGTAGGGTCGGCATATTATAGGTTTCCCTCATAATGATAACAGAATCTTACATCAAGTGGAGGAGGAGTGTATATTTAAACCATGTGTGAAGGGGAAAAAAATGAGAAATAGGAGACCTCGGCTTTGTGCTGCACAGTTATAGATTGTCTTTTGTGGGTGGATATTTAGTTCATATTTTTGTGGTTTTTCATGTCCTGGATTCTAGGGAGGCTTGTAAATTGGTTTCATATGGTAGCTGGTAAACCTGAAGGACTCAGTTATTAAGGTAATTAACTTCACAGTTCTAGGAGAGATGCGTGCCAGCCACAGGATGAAGTAACTTTTTATTTAGTTATCTGGGTGTGCGGGGTTGGTGGGAACCTGTAGGTAAACAGAATGTCTGCTTTGATTTGCCTCGGCAGCACCTTCACAACGATTTCACAAAGACACAAGTGGCTCTGTGAGGTCAGACACACGGGCAGTATTTTGCCTCTGTTATGGTCCCCAGTGCATGCCAGGCTCTTGTGATGTAAAGTCTCAAGGAACACACAGCTCCAATTCTCTGTAGCCTGGGGTTTTACTCAGCCTTCATTCTTCACACCTCCAGCTTGCTCCTAACTCTGTAGCCCTGAGCTAGCTCCTTTCCTTTTCAGCCTCTGGCTAATTCCTGTGGCTGCTGATGTGTCTGTTTTCATTGCTCTCATGAAAACCAGTGCGCATTTCGCCATAGAACTCAAAAGTACCCCGTTCTGGCAGAAAAGAGTAACCCTCACACACAAACACACCACTGGTTATAAAATACAGAGGAGGAAATCAGCTTTTCATCCTTCTATTTTTCAAAAGTCTCCCAAAACATATTGAGGCAAGAATCAGAACAGACCCTGCTAAACTCTTGACGTGATGGGCCTTTCTCTAAATAATCTAATGGGATTTGGCTGGACCAGCATCCTCTGGGGATTTACCTGCAGATGTCTTTTGATTCCTTACTCTGTCCAGCCTGTGCCACCACTTGGCAGTGATGTGTTCCATAAATTGACTATAAGGGAGAGAAATTAAAAGCACTAGAGGAAGAAATGCAAAGCAAGA
>NW_026067966.1:11600912-11697685 GCF_014885135.2 Alexandromys fortis | reverse complement strand
AGTCCTGGAAAAACACAAGATTTGTTACAGTTTACTCAGAAAGCTTTACTGGAAAATATCCCCAGCCCCGGTCCTACACTGGGCACGTTGCCCACTGTTCTGTTCTCATAATCTGTGAGCAGTCTTGTGGAATAAGTTCTCATAGCACACTGTACTTGGCATCTCCACCTCCTGTTTTGAGCTTGGCGTGTAGCGATCAGGCCTTCTTTCCACTAACAGGAAGCACGCATTATAAAATATTCTGCCTATCCAATAAATTTCTCAAAGAAATGGCCTTTGTAAGTCAGGAACACAGGGTTGTTATTTGATGCAGAGCAGAGACTCATTTTGTCAAAGAAGTGAGCTGAATAAAATGAAATCATTTTAGAATTGTTAAGTGATACGATGGAAATCTTTGGCTTCATGGGTAAGACTAGGGGCCACCAGGGATGTGGTCATTTACCCATCATTGCTCCAAATGATTAGAACCAAATGATTGACTTATAGTTCAATGTTCTTTTAACTCCAAATCAATAGTTTCTCATAGCTTGATAGTATTTGAGAAACAGAAAGTACAGAAATAAAATCTTGCGTGCATAAAGAACTTTAGCATTTTCATAAACTCTATCTTACTTTCAATATTATCTCAACAAGGCTATGAAGGAAAATAGAGTTCTTGTTTAACAGACCTTGAAGCTAAGGTTCTAAGACATTGGTGGTCCAGTCCTCTAGTGCTTATTATTATTTTATCTATGTATTTATTGATTGATTGATTTTTGATTTTTCAAGACAGGGTTTCTCTGTGTCA
The DNA here is from genome assembly GCF_014885135.2 of Alexandromys fortis. Taxonomy (NCBI): domain Eukaryota; kingdom Metazoa; phylum Chordata; class Mammalia; order Rodentia; family Cricetidae; genus Alexandromys; species Alexandromys fortis. The sequence goes on along the minus strand of NW_026067966.1, from coordinate 11,696,898 downwards.
CAGCCCTGGCTGTCCTGGAACTCGCTTTGTAAACCAGGCTGTCCTCGAACTCACAAAGATATGCCGGCCTCTGCCTCCCGAGTGCTGGGATTAAAGGCATGCATACCACTGCCCAGCTAGAATTTATTTCTTGATGAAGTTTCTTTCTCTAGCAAGCTGTCTTCTGCTGCTGTGAAAGGAAATGATGTCCAAAAAAGAGCACGTCCCAGAGACAACCAAGATTTCCCACCAACCCCCGCAAAAATCCCATCACTGGGCAATGAGTATGTGTTAGGTGGAGCTTGTCCTGGGATGGTCTGGCTGTAACTTTGGAGAAGCGACACAAACCACGGGAGAGGCCGGGAGTGAACCTTTGAATGAGAAAGAAAGAGGGAAGAGAAAGAGGGAGAGAGAGAGAGGTGCAGATGTTGAGGATGTGGCTATGAAGAGAGAGGTCAAAGCTTGGCCAGTGTCCGAGGAAGAAGAGCCTTCCTGTAACAACATAGGCCCTTTCTGGAATGCCAGGGGAGAGTCTTGCTTTTCTGCCTAATGTGTCTCAGCCATGCACCAGCCAGGAGTTTCCTACAGTTCTTAAAAGCAGGGCTGGTGAGTGACATGACTCCCGGGGCATAGAGCAGAACTCTGCCCTTGGTTAGTTTCAGCTTTTGTTACCTCTAAAATCTTATCATTTTGAACAATACACCCTATATTCCCATTTTTTTTATTGGCTCCACAAATGATGTCACCATTTCTGAGTAAGAGCCTGAGATCTTCCCAGATTTTCTTTTCTAATTAATGTGGACCTTTATCCTCTTTTTCCCCAAAGTAATGAACAAAAAAGCATGAACTATGCATACCATGTTGTCTGTGAAAGCAAGACTATAAAAGTGCAGACCTAGAAACAAGTGGAAAGGAAGCAGAAATCAGGCTGGCATGATTGCTCTGCGTCTTTCAACAAGTAATGATGGATCAAAGGTTGAGATTTTTGGGGTGAGCCGAGGAAAGTGATGCTGCTCCAACAGTAAGGCAGCTACTCTCCAACAGCGTCACAATGGGTGTGGCTGAGCAATCCTAAGCCACCCTAGAGCCCTGTGTGTGAGCATGTGGTATTTGCCTCCTGAGTCATTTATATACTTGCCAGAAATCCGGGCTAAAATGTGATGTCCAGTGGGGGCTGTAGGCAAGCCATGAGCATCCATTCTTGCCCAGTGCCTATGGGTCACTTTCCTGTCTGGCCCCTTATAAATATTCTCTTTTTTAAAAAAATCAAACTTCACATTATGCCCCATTTATATTTAAAGATAGCTTGACCAAAATAAAAAATAATAAAGTATAGAATTTCAATCTTACAAACATTTGTGTTTTTTACATTTTATGTTGCTTCATAAGACAATCATAGGGAAACATTTTTATTAGTTGACCTAGGTCCCTCATTGAGAAGATCTGCTGAGTGTACACAAAAGGACATCTGTCCACTAAGAGTAAACAAGACACCTGAGAGATAGTTTCTCTTCCCCAGTCTCAAACTATAAATATTGTTTCTTCTCTAAATAATAGCTAAATGGCTGCTTTCTATCACTGGTCCACTATGGCCCTTCTATTCCAGACGTGGAGAATTCTGCATTTGGACCAACAGATGGTTATTCACCCACTTATTAATAAAACAAAGAAAAGTATTGAGTACCCATGAAACACAAGGTTCTTGGAGGGAAGAGGAGTGAAGACTATGTTTTACTACTTAATCGTGGTGTGCAAGCAGTTCCTGAGGGCTCTCAGACACATATGTTCATGTTCGCTGGTGATGGTGAGACACCCGAGGACAGGAATATATCTTACATGGTCTGGACTGGTTGCTGGGCACAGAATAAACTGCATAGAAACCCCTGGAGTTGAATTTCTTTAGAGGATAAATTATAGCCTGTCTTATAAACATTAAGAAACAAAGAGATAACCAAACATGGTGACACATGCCTGTATCCACCACGGAAGTAGGGGAGGCAAGAGGATTGCCTACATAGTAAGGGAGGCAGAAGGATTTCCTACTTTTTGAGGTTGTTTGTTGTTTTTCTTTTTTATTTTGGAGGTAGGAGGATTGCCTACATAGTGAATCCTGTCTAGAAAAGGGAAGGAGGCAGAAGGATCTTTCAGTGGATAAAAAAGCTCTTGCCATGCCAGCTTGACATTTTGAGTTCAAATCCCCAGAATTCACATAAAAGCAAGATATGGAAGCACATCTGTCTGCAGTCCCAGCATACACCTGTGTGAGGCTGGAAAGCAGGAGACTCACCAGGGCCTCTGAAGCCAGCTTGCCTGGCATGTTAAAAAATGAGAGACCTTGTCTCACTAGAAAGCAACCATGATACTCAAGGCTGTCCACTGACCTCCACACGTGTGACATGTGTGCTCCTGGAGGCTCCTACACGTGAAAAAACACACATACATACACACACATCTGCACAAGATGTTTTAGAGGCAATTAAAAGAAGAATAAGGAATAAAATAAAAGAAAGAAAAAGTGGAAGAAAAGCCAAAAGAAAAGCGAGAGGAGGGGGAAGAGTTAAGAACATGAAGGTTGACATGCACCCAGGTGTGTGCTGAAGAAGGTAGCTGAATTTGCCTAAGTGAAGGAAGCCCAGAGATTATTACAGCACAGTCTAAGATACCAGAGAAGAGAATGAGTCTTCTCAGGAAACAGGAGAAAATAGAAGTATATGAAGCAGAAGATTCCAAAGTTTACGAGGAATTCTTCAGCTGTGAAAATAAAAGAATACATAAGAGTTTCCTGACAAAGTAACTGGCAGTTTGTAATAGTGCTAAAGTCTCTAATGCCACGAGGAAGGAGAACGTGGCAGCTCCAGGAGCTGTTGGAAAGAGGGAGGGCTTTGTGCCTTTTATTTGCCAAAGGTATAAGAAAGCCCTAAGTCAATAAGAAAGCCATAGAAAAGACTGGCTTTGTAGGGATCTAAATAACTACTTGTCTGTGTGCCCTCTCATAACTGAATTACAGACTCTTCACGGCAGCTTGAGGAAGATAAAGATCTTTACATTCTGACCCAACATGGCCAGCCTTTCAAGCCTTCATCCTTTTCCATCCTTAGTGACTTTTCTATTCTTATTTACTCCCCCCGCCTAGTTTCTATAAACTATTCATTATTTGCCCATCAACTTGAATTCCCTGTTCTGTCTCCTCCACCTTGCGTCTTTTAAAGTGCGGCTTTGGTCTGGGTCCTATCTTCCTGTCACCTCTCACACAGTGCACTTACCACAGCTCTGCAGTTCCTTCAGTGAGATGGACTAAGATTCATTTAGGTGCAGAGACCTGAACTCATATAAAGCAACTAGATGATCCCTTTTAGTTTTATCACCTCTCTGGGGCTTTGGTTCCATCCTAATCTGCTGTTCCGTGCTTAGTTGGAAGATCGTTCTCATGGGTAGGAAAGATGGGGGCAAATGGGGTTGCTAATGGTTACCATTGTCTCTCCTGTCATCTGCTAATGCTGGCATATCTGCCCCACAGGGGTGCGAATCATGCCTCCTGTTCACTCTAAACAGACCTTAACGGTCCCTTTTATTGCCTTCTGCATTTTTCTCAAGCCTGAGTTTACTCTCAGATTTAGCGCCTCCTGAAGCTTCTGGATTTATTCAGGCCTTGTGTTGGGTTTGGATTATGCACTGATCATCTTCATACCCATGGCATTCTCTACCTTCCCAGGGCACGGCCTAGCTCATGTAGGTAACCCGCACTCCTACTGTCTACGTTTTAGTGTTCAATGTCTTCTCTCTCCCTTTCTCTCTTAACTTTTCTTTCTTTTCTATTATTTGCATAGACTCTCATCTTGGGGCCATATTATTCTTCCTTCTGAGATTTCAGAAGCTTGCCTCCCAAATCATGGGAAGTGTGGCCTGTAGACTTTAAAATCTCGGACATACCTGGTCCCGTGGAGAACTGTGGGCATAGTGGTGAAGAAGATGGTTAGGTTTGAGAGGTTTGGGAATGGCTCTACACAGGCTTTCTGTCCCTGACTGTAGGGACTTGGAATTGTGCTTTCTCCCCATGTAGCCATCACTAACTTTGCTCTGTCAGTTAATAATGAATAGCTCCCTCTCATCAGTGCCTCCAGTTTACGATTGGTTAAATGGCCAAGGTTAGCAGTTCACCTTTCTGCTTTTAGGAGAATACTTTAGAAAACAATCTGTCTGTCTAAATACTAGTACATGTTATCTTCACATTATAACATGTAGCCTGTTAGAAAAATGGTGTGCATGCTCTCTGAGTGGCTGGATCCGCAGTGACACATATCCATTGCAATAGACCACCTGATTCATTTTGGTGTCTTGTCTTTGGTCTGAGTGTGGAAATACTCCTTATTCACAGGTCTACAGAAAACCCTTCTGTTTTATGGCCTCTTCTAATCCACACTCTTAATTCATTTCTGCTCCCCATCTACTTAATATATTTTAGATATATCCATAATTAAGGTTGTTTCATAAAACATTTTTGTGGGACTAAGGAGCAAACTCAAGGCCTTGTATATTAACCAAGTACTCTCTCACTAAGCTCTGGACAGACATATTTAGTTCATGGAAATAACAATGAATTATGATGTTTCAAATTAGGATCATCAGGATGGCATCATGTCATTGTCCTGTGATTCAGCATTGATTTTAATGCTAGTTCTGCAGACTTCCGTGCCAATCTTATTTGTTCCATTAATTGTATATTATAGCGTGCATCTATTGTATCTTATTTCTGTACCCCAAATGAGGGGCACCTAATTAGGTTCTAAACTTCCTACACAATGGCACTAAGAAGCCTTGTAAAGGGCATGAGGGCTTTCCCTGGCTTAGAACCATGGGGGCTATAGAATAAATACATTTTTAACTTATTTTATTTTAGTATTTTGATGCTGACAGATTATAGCCAGAAGTACATTTCTGACCTAAGCATTTTCAGTTCCCAAGGTCTTCACCAATACGTGGTATCACTTGTCCTAATTGCATACCAACCTTTACTTTTAGATGAATTTCTCCCATTACCAGTGTTTTGTGTATTCCTATTGGCTTATTGTAACTCTTAGAAATTCTTGTTGTGTTTATTATTTGTTTGTTTTATACATTTCTTCTTGGACTTCTTATTCTTTGGGTTTTTCCCCCTTTCCTCATCAGTTTGCAGTATTATCAATCTGCCAGTGGTACACCTTATAGAACAAGATGCTTCATTCTGCGGCGGTCAAGCCTTCCCCTGTATAATTTCAGTTAGATGAGATCACAGGTTGTGTTTCAGCATCTTAGGAAATATTTTCCTAACCTCTAACTGACAAAAATATTGCCCTATATTTTCTTACCTTGTGTGTGTATGCTTGTGTGCACACACATGCTCATATGTGTGTACCAAGACAGTGTGCATGCGTGTGTGCATGCACATGCTTGTATGTGTGTGTACCAAGACGTGATGAGAGAACAATTTTTAGAAGTCAGTCCTCCTCTCACTATGGGGCTTAGGTACCCAACTCAGATATTCACACTTGCTGTCCAAGTACTTCGACACACTGAGCTGTTTCAGCAACCCAATAACTTGCCTCTTATGTTTTGATCTTCAGTCTGTTTCCATTCTAGTTAGTTGAATGATGGAGAAGTCCCAACTTTACTTCTTCTTACTGTAATATACTACAGAATCTTTCTAACAGTAGCCAACAAACATGTTCATTTGCCCAATGCTCTACAGTGCCCTGGGGGCGGGGTATACAGTACACTAGGTGAGACCAGTGATATGGTTTCCATCTGCACAGGTCTTTATCCAGCTCTGCCATATACCAGATTTGTGATATCTAGAAGCTAATATTTCATATCATTTCAAGCTCAACCATATATTTGGAGGAGAAAATGAGATAGTCTGGATTCTAGACATATCACTATCACTTAAGGGTTTTTTTTTTTCTTTTTGTTTCTTTCAAATGGGGTCTCTTTGTGTAGCTTTGGCTAGTTTGGAACTGATTATAGAGCTCGGGCCTCTGAATGCTGAAATTTCAGGCACGAGGCACCATGTCCAGTTTCAGCTGTTGTGATGTTTATTGGGCAGTTTTATTCATGGTTCCTGTGCACCCCACTTTTTTCTATACAGCATTATCTTTAGTTTTTTTTCTTTTGGTGGTATTTGTTATAAATATTCCTTTTAAATATGTCTTATTTGCCTTCCGTATTCTTTCTTTTAAAATAATTTATTTATTTTTGCTTGTGTGTGAGTGCCAGTATATGTGTGTGTGTGTGTGTGTGTGTGTGTGTACTTGGAGCTCCTGAAGGTGAGAAGATGGCGTCAGATCCTGAAACTGGAGTTACAGGCAATTGTAAGCTGCCATGTGGGTGTAGGGAATTGAACCTGGATCCTCTTCAGGAGAAAGAAACAAGTGCTCCTACCCACCAAGCCATCTCACCAGGACCCTCCTCATTTTCTTTCTTGTTATTTCTCTTCCTTTCTCTCTTCACTCGTAAACCTGTGATCATCTCAACTTACACAGTGAGGAAGTTTATTTTGTCCATGTCTCCTGATTTGAGCATAACCTAGGGGAGGGTGCAGGGAGTAGAGAAAGTCTCAGACAAAGTAAGTACACAATCTAGACTGTCATGTAATTTATTTGTGTAAATAAATAGTTAATTTACAATAATTTAACTATTGTGTAACTACAATAGTTAATTGCTAAGCATATCTGGGTACTTGATTTTTTTTGACTGAATGCACATTTTTGTCTGTACATTTTCTTCTTCTACAGTGTTTGGAAAGCCATTTTAAAGTCATGGTTCAGGCAATGAGAGTGGGTGGTAGATGGACAATCTACTGTCATCCTCCATGGGCTTAGGAACACCCCATCGTAGAGAAACAAAGGCTGTTGAGCCATTCCGATCTCTCTCTGTCTGCACAGTAACAAAGATGCATATGCCCACTCCTTCCTCTATCCCCACTCTTAGATAAATCTTAACAAAATACTTCTGAAACATTCCCCATTCTCATTTATCAATACCATTGATTAATTCTAAACCATCTGCTTACATTCAAGCCATGTCTTGATTCAGTTTTGATCCATCTTGAGTTTCATCTTGATCCTTAAGATAGAATCCTCAAACGGGCTTGTTTTCAGCATCAGAGTTGATTTCCAGAGGTTCTTGTTAGAAAAGTACTGACAGCAGTGAGATATAGTCACTGATGGCTCAGATATTTTATATCAATTGTTTTTCTGGCTCGACACTCAAAATTGAGTCCCAGCATTAAATATAGGTATCATTATACAATTAATGTCAGAAAAAAAAATAATGGTCTGTTTTATTTTCATTTTTGTGTTTCCATTATACTTATAGCTATTTATTTCTGTTGTTCAATCATAACTTACTTTGACTTCTTGTTCAATAGGTTCTGCAACAAATTTGCAGTTAAATAGCATTGCATGTCTCCCCTCAATCAGTCATACTGCTCTAATTCAGGGAAACAGACAGTAATGGAGTGTGCAGGGCGCAGACCGTGGATTCTGCTCTTCCTAGAAGAGCATCTCAGGGCACCCGACACACTACAGATGTCCAGCCCTTCCCCGTTCTGTTACTCTTATATGTTGTATTATTCTTTAAAAACAGACCACCTAGCCGGCCCGTGATGGCACTGCATTTAATCCCAGCTGTCTGGAGACAGAGACAGGCAGGTCGCTGTGAGTTTGAGGCCAGCCTGGTCTATAGAGTAAGTTCCAGGACAGCCAGGGCTGTTACACGAGAAAAGCCTTGTCTCAAAACACAACAACAACAGGACCACCCACAGTGACTTAAAAGTATATATGCAAGTTTAAAGATATATACACAAGTGCAGATTAGATTTCAAACTTTTTGAATGATGTGACTTACCTGTTTATCATTCATAGACTGAGAACAATTGTTATATAAACAATTGATATAAAATATCTGACTACCTTCGTAATTAGTTCATAGTTGCTAATGCCATGTGGCATGCACTTTTTCTCTAGAGATCTTCAGTCAGGAAGAACTACCTTGAATTTACCATGACACAGTAAATTATGGTTCTGATGAGGAATGACATTAAACAGCACACACTCAGAGTTCATAGCTAGGCACATCATCTCTGAACCTAAAACACCCATTCTCCAATCACAATCCTGTAGACTTTCACCCGAAAAACCAGCAAGAGGAGTGTCAGGATCCACAGCAGCTTTCTGAATATTTTACTGGAGGTGTCAAGGATTTGTTAAGATCTTTTTCCTTCCTTTAAGTCCCTTACCCTGAGGGTCTCCCTCTTAAAAAAAAATAATGCAGGGAGAATTATATAATTTTCAGAAGATTGGTACCAAGGCACATTTTGAATAAAAATACAAGTGTTTTCTGATAGCATAAAAAATTTGCACTAGTGTGTAAAATATTTCTCAGAATATTCTGAGGAATATTCATGGTCTGGGACCTTATTAAGAATTATTTAACCTGGCGGTGGTGGCACATGCCTTTAATCCCAGCACTCTGGAGGCAGAGGCAGGCAGATCTCTGTGAGTTCGAGACCAGCCTGGTCTACAGAGCTAGTTCCAGGACAGGCTCCAAAGCCGCAGAGAAACCCTGTCTCGAAAAACCAAAAAAAAAAAAAAAAAAAAAAAAAAAAAAGAAGTATTTAGTATACATGTGAAAGTTAGGGCTCATGGCCCAACAAATAATTTCTGTTTGCTTTGTACTTTTGTTCAACATCTCCTCAATTTTTTTTCTGGTTGATAATAGAATAATTACAGAAACCCAGGTCTGCGAATGAAACCCCTCTTCTTGGTTTCAAAGCAAGTGTTGACTCTTCATAGTCCATGATGCTGGTGCACCTGTCCTTGGGCAGAGACCTGCCCAGACCCTTGCGTTGTCTCTATATGCTATCTTAATTTGCAAATGCATCCTCTTCTAGGTAATCTAATAAACATAACGGAACCTCTCTGTTCCTTTTAGTCACCTCAGTACTTGCTAGATTCATTTTTGCTTTTAGCTCATCAAAGTGGCTACCTTCGTTATTAGTTCATAGTTGCTAATGCCATGTGGCTTGCACTCTGTAAAATGGTAAGAAGGGGTAGTGCAGGGTTTCAGCACTGAGAAGTGGGGGGGCATTCGGAATGAGTGGCTATCTGGTCTTACATAGTGCTGAAGAGAGAGAGAATCAGTTCTCTGAATTTGAACCTTCCCGCTTTACCTCTGGACCGCATTCCTGATGACGGAGCTGTTCTCTCAGAAAATGTTGGTTCCAAACCCTGCAGTCCTCGGTGTTCGGTCGTCAAAGTGCAAGCAGATGAAGTGGAAGTCGTCTGTACCCCTCCTTCCCTATAGCTGTGCTACCTCAGCTCCCCTAGGGGTGGCCTCGTGGCAGCAGAGCACCTCAGGAAGAGTGCGGTCTCTGCCAGCTCCAACACAGGAAGCCAGCAGCAGCTAACAATGTAACATCCATTATGCTATGAGATTATCTTAAATCCAGATGGGTCCTCAGAGACTGACAACCAGGAAAAAATGAACAGAAATCAGAAAGCCACAGAACTTCGAGAGGATGGGACTGTCCTCAGATCAACAGCTGCAATGGGGAATCTGGGCAGGAAGATCAGGGCTGTGGGAGGGTGCGTGGTAGAGAAAAGAGGGTCTTTCCAAACTGATCTCTATTATACAGGATCTACCAAAACAAACAAACAAACAAACAAGGGTCAACAAAGGAAGTGGTCTAAACCCCATAGCACATTAACATAGTTCCTAACACAGGAAATTTTAGCTAAAATATCTTTTTGCAAGAAGCAAGGCAGAGCGGTGCATTTAAATAAGACCAGACACTGAAATTAGATTTCCCCTTGGAGAAACATACATGCTAGAGTTGAGAAGAAAATGCCTCTTTCCTGGGGGTCTCTTTTCCTCCTATCTTTTTCCTTAGTGTAAACACGGAATAGACATCAGGGACACATAGGGATCCTCAAGTAAACCATCCATAGCAGCATCATGGGGTAAGAAAGTGTATTTGCCATTTGACCTTTGACTACAGACCAGGACTCCCAACACCGGTGGACATCCACTACTAAATCAACTACGCTTGAGTTCAAACGTCAAACCTCTGAAGTTCTCCGGTATGAACTTCCTAGAGAATGCTTCATTCTCAGGATCTCTTCCTTACACCTTTTTTTTCTTTCTTTTCTTTTTTTTTTTTTTTCTGGGCATGACGTAAATAAGAGACCTGGCGTTCCCCAAGGTGTTGTTTTCTTTGTCCCCCACTGTTGGAGCTTAGAAATGACATCTGAGCCCTCCTCATGGCCAGTGACAAACAGCATTTGTTTTGCATTTTGATGCACTCAGGTTCTCCGGTGCCTGCCTATTAAACAAGGCTGGAGTGGGCTGGTAAATCCCTGAGTTTAATCCTCTCCACCTCTATTTGTGTGCGCGCTCAAGGCTTTAGTCCTCTCAAGATCACAAAGACGCATTTTGCTCACAACTCTTGAATATCACATTACAAGGCAGAGTATGATTTTATTGTCAACTGGAGAATGCTTAACTGAAGAGTGTGGATGCCTCAAGAGGGGCCTCAAATTCCCTCAGCACTTAACACGGGCTCTGGTAACAAACACACTTGACAGCTAGGTAGGAATGTCAAGTGGCTGTGGCTACAAGGACCATGGCTGCAATTAGTGTAATTACAATGCCTGCTCACACGGAATAATTTTGCAAGGAGTATGAAGGTTGCTCAAGCCTGTGGTAGTTTGTCTTTTTCACCCTAGGTCTCCTGCAGAAAATCCACAGGAACCTGCCAGGCTGGACCATTTTGAATCACTTTAGAGATATAGGCTCATCTTCCTTATTATATCCAGGACTGATTTCCTCAAAGATTTTTTTTCTTTTTCATTCTATGGGGTGGGGATGGGGACAAGATCATTTACATAATACTTATATTAACAATAACTGACATCCATTCATGTATCTTCTTTAGGGACTTATGACCAGGCATCTTAGAGACAACAGTTGGCATTTATCTTTATAGAAGGAAAAGCATTCCAAGAAAGGGTGTTGGTTCTCATGCTGTTTATGATTTTCCTTTTATTAATCACACTGGTATATTTACAATGGGCTCAAGATGAATAAATTCATAAACTCTGGTTGAAGAATAATGCCATGAGGCTATATCACCACACATGAGACTCATGGGATCTAATGTAATGATGGTGGCCGCCAGGTCTTTCCAGTTGTCAGAACAAACAGGTTAAAGTGAGCCATGCAGTAGTTGACCTTACACCCAGTGGAAGGAAGTCGGTGACAAAATCAGGCAAAGCAGACCATCTGCCCGCCCATCCATCCATCCATCCATCCATCCACCCAGCTTCCTGCCTCTGTGGGGAGTGGAGGACTAACCTCCTCTCTTTCTTTTCTTATATTCAATGTAGGAAACACTAAAGTTATTTTATACTCACAAGCTCTCACACACTGATAGAGAAGTGGGACTCACCCCTGAATTTCTGTTCTGGGGAGTTAGAACTTTATATTTTTCCAGAATAACTTCCATAGATGAGCTATCAGATGCTGACTCACCTAAAGTTTTTGCATGGTACGTAAGTGGGCCGAGCCAGACAGTTCCCTAGTCCATACATGGTGGCAGCCTTGTGTTTCTTCCCTGGGGTTGTTATGGCAACTTATATTTATGAAGTGTCCTTTTCTGATGAGCTGAAAAGATTCCATAATTCACTGTATTTTACCTGTGGAGACCCAGAGGAATAGAAATGCCACATCATAGCTGAGGGACAGAGCGCATGCCAGAACACCACTCTCAGACCTTGCAATCACGCTGCCTGTCAGCATACTGATGACACTCAAATCCTCTCTTCCCCAAATTCCACCTTTTTTCCCACTGTGGCTGGACCTCAGGAGACGGAAGCAGCCAGGATATCCTGCAATCCCAATCCTGCCCTCAATCACAACTGTGTGAATCTCGTAACCTCTGGAGTTCTGTCTCCGCACCTGGAGCACGAGGTGGCCGCAAGGCCACACACTTTCCTGCTAATAAGTAGATGGTGAACAAAGGTGTTGGCAGCAATAACCATATGGAGCTTCTGATGCTTCCGTGAATCCCCCCGGGAGGCAAACAGACCTTTCCACAGGGGCTGGGAAGCTGTGGGGAAGTTGGAACATGTTATGCAAAGCAGCCAGAAGTCCATCTGTCCTTATCTACTGACAAGCCTGCACCCCTGTAATCTATCTTTGAGATGAAAATAGTATCCTGGGAGGGTGCTCCCCACCCCTCAAACTCTTATGTCCTTTATCCTCATTTACGGTTATTCAGAAGTGTACGTAACTTGGAACATTTGTGAATTTTTACAAGGAACATAGCAAAAGTGGCTTGAAAAGGAATCACTTGCCATCTAGGATCTTCAAGGGAAGGTAAACAGGAAAGGCAGTGTGTTAATCCCCTGCCGTTGCTGTCTCCATTCCCGGAGTCAGGGCTAGGGAGTGGACTGCAGGCAGTTTAAACTAAAGCAGGCAGGATTTAAGTGAGATAAAGGAAAGAATTTCCTGACCACCTGACCACGGAGTTCTTAACCCTGAAACGGGTTATCAAGGGCACCTTTAGACCGCCCTTATCATTGAGTCCTTTAAAAACAGCTAGATTCCCATCTGTCTGGGGTGGTGGAGAGCAGGCGCCCTAACAGCCCCTCTGATTAGATTACCGGTCCAGTTTATTTCCAGCCTTATGTTAAACAAAGGGATCTGGAAGTATTAGCAAAGGCCAGTGTAAACCTCACAGCAAGCCCACCTTCCTCCTACCTGTGCGCAGCTGACAGTAGACGTGCAAGTCCAGAAGGTTCTTCGGGAGTCCAGGGTTTCCCACAGTGTTGTCATCCTCCTGTCTGTTTTCGTGGCTCTGGGGCTATAGGGCTTTGTGTTTATGTGGTTAAGTCTATTGATCCCTTAGTTTAATTTTTAATTTTAAATTATATAAACTTTCATATTAAAATTGTAGTGTTGTGAAATGATTTATAAATAGTGAGGACGGCCACTGTGGTGTGTGGTGTGTAGTGGCTCACGAATATGGAAGCTGGTAAATATTCAACAGGAGAGTGATGCCCTGCAGTAGAGTTGGTAATGTTTTCTAATTTAGAAGAACATGTAATTACCTAGACAAATGCTTTCACTGAGGGAGACACTAATAATATAATAGCTAATATCCATGGCACAGTTTATAAAGTCTTTGAAAAAATAAGTCTGGGGATGGAGCACACCAGTAATCCCAGCGAGACGTGGTGGGACATGGTGGGGTGTGGTGGGGTATGGTGGAGTGTGGTAGGGTGTGGTGAGATATGATGGGGTATGGTGGGGTGTGGTGGGGTATGGTGGGTTGGGTTATGTTGGGATATGATGGGGTGTGGTAGGATGTGGTGTGGTGGGGTGTGGTAGGGTATGGTGGGATATGATGGGGCATGGTGGTGTGTGGCGGGGCATGGTGGGTGTGGGTAGTAGAATAACAAGAGAGTGCTATGTTTTCACTCGCAACTGTTGTGATTTTTACTGTGTATATGAATGTGTAGTGCCATCTGATTCTTTGTTAGAAACGAATTAAATTCAAATCTGTAGGAAATTACCTCATCCCAAGCGTTAACAGCTAACGTCTCCGCTGTGTGGAACTCCCTGGTATTTCTTCCTAAAAGAATTTCTGCTGTGCAAGTGCACATATGTGTTGGGGGGGCACACCCCGTGCAAGTCTCCACCCTCTACCTTGCTTAAGACAGAGTCTCTCATTGCTCACCACTGTATAAACCAGGTTAGCCAGCATGACGGCATCTTCCAGGCTCTCGGATTCCTGCCTTTCCATAGGAGCGCAGGCGTGGCACTGGTCCTACCGTGAGTGTTCTGGGGACAGAACTCAGCCCCAAACACTTCACCCAGAGAGTTGTCTCCATAGCCCCCCTCCTCTGCCTCCATGACAAAGCTATAGAATGTGAGACTCTTGGGCCTGTTACTGTCCTTGTACCTGTTTTATAACATAAATTATGTCCTAGTCTCATTTCGGGGGACATATATACCAGGCTGTCACACTGAAGACTTCTACCTCCCCCCACATCCACGTCCCCCCACACCCACCCACCCATCCACCCCACCCACACCCCTCCCACACACACACACACACACACACACACACACACCCCGCCTCAGAGTCAGTCACCAGTCAGGACACTTCATTGCCGACACTCAGTTCTCTCTCCTGGCAAAGCACTCTTAAAATGTGATCTCCGGTGTTGTTAACTTTGATGGGAATCTGGCATGTTTCAAGTGCAGATAATGCTTTATCTACTCAATACTCGCCCTCTCTTCAATGGCTGCACAAAGAGATTGGGGGCCTTGAAAGGCCTGGTGCAGAGCCTGCCGGCAGCACCTGACCAGGATGTCCTCTGTTGACAGCCACCATGAAGCTTTGTGAGCTGTGTTTCCGTCCAAATCTAACGCTTTCCCTAGCCATGCCTATGGGCCACCCTCTCCTCATCTCCTGCTCCCCAGTTCAGGCAGTTAGTACCAACCAAGCTTGTGTCCTCGTTCCCATCTATTCCTGGGCTGTGTCATCTAGCCAACAACACCTGCTGTCCCTGTCACCATCACATGCAGCTATAAAACCTGTCCTTGGTTCTACCGTTAACATGGAAGACCTGCACTGACATTGGGACTTGCTGAGGTGGTCTCTGAGACTCCAGCTGTGTTTATTCTCCAGTTGTGGATTTCACTTCCTCAGGCTGGAGCTAACCCTTGAAATTAGGCAAAAGAAAACATTTTTTTCTTCTCTGTTCTCAGAACGCAGATTGTACTCCCAACTCCTCTCCATTCTGGAAAGGACTCTTCTAATTGTTCATTAAGGTCCAAGTACTCCCTCATCCCCTACTGCAGACAATCACAATATGTGCTTATTCGTACAACTTTCTCAACGTGCAACAACAAGCTCTTTAGAGACTGAACCGTTTGCCATCCTCCATTCCCTGTGTGCAATCTAGAAAGTACTAGCTGGCAAGTAAAACTCCTCCCCTGAATTAGTCCATTAGCTAAGAAAGGGGACTAGAATAATACAAAAAGTATGTTTCTAAAATAAACAGCATGCAGGTATATAGCTAAAGAAAACAGCATTATAATATCAGAGGTATTCGTGCCCATGTCTGTCTATTGTAGAACTTTTCACAAAATCCAAGCAATGGAGTCAACCCGAAGGGCAGTCAGCAGACAAACATAAAGAAAAACGTTGTCTTTATGCAACGGAACCGTAAAAATGAATAAAATTCTGTCATTTGTAGCCACATGAAGGAGCCTAGCAGATATTCTGATAAAGTAAGTCAAGCATGATAAACAAATGCCATGTGATCTAATCTCGGGGACAAAGAGTGTAGAAAGGTGATTATCAGGAGGTGGGGCCATGTGGGGCACATACGCAGCAGTTGTACAAGAAGACTAGGGTCAGCGTTGTGTGTGGCATGGTTACTGTAGCGCTTGAAGATCTCTGGCAGGGTGGCTGTTAAGTCCTTTTACCACAAAAATGGTAACTGTTAATTAGCCAGATGTAAGCATCTCACATTGCCTACATTCTACAAAACGCCGGGCTGTACACGACTGATAGGCTTAATCTGCCAATTAATTAAAGAATACAAAACAAAAGCAAGTGATGGTTAAGCGCCTGTCATTAGCTCACAGTGGATCACACCATAGACATTGCTTTTCTTCACCAGGTCCCTCTCAGAGACTTTGTCCCTAGAGCCCCTACCTGTTGGCTTGCTCCCAAGAACATCTTTTCTTCAGTGCCCCAAGGATGTGCTTCCAGAATGACACGGGGACCTTGCAAACAAGGGAAGGATCCCTAGGGGGAAAAGGCGGAAGAGCCTTAGTCCTTTTCCCCTGTCCTTTATCTGTTTTAATGATGTGATGCAGACAACAGTTACAAGTTGTTTTCTAGAAGAGCAGCTCCCAGACTAATCAATTTTGTTTCAAATGAGAGGTCACTGCCAGGCAACCAAGTTCACCAACCGAGAGCGTAAGAAATAAAGCTCCCGCTCTGCAGCCACTGTTACCCAGAAGAAAAGCACAGGAGAGTGCTAGCAAAACCAGGACCGGGCAGGTGGAGTGTGTGCGTGTGTGTGTATGTGTGTGTGTGTGTATGTAAGGATGTAAGTGTGTGCGCACACATGTGCATGCATGGATGTATGCATTGCTTGTGTGTGTAAGGATATACATGTGTGTGTGCATGTGTGCATTCATGGGTGTATGCATGTGCATCTGAGTGTGTGAGGATATAAGTGTGTGCGTGCACATGTGCATGCGTAGGTGTATGCATGTGTGTGTGTAAGGATATAAGCGTGCGTGTGGATGTGTGCATGTGTAGGTGTATGCATTGTGTGTGTGTGAGGATGTAAGTGTGTGCGCACGCATGTACATGCATGGATGTATGCATGTGTGTAAGGATATAAGTGTGTGCGTGCACATGTGCATGAGTGGGTGTATGCATATGTGTGTTCGTGTGCGTGTGTGTGTAAGGATATAAGTGTGTGTGGATGTGTGAGTGGTTATATGCATGTGCGTGTGTGTGTAAGGATATAAGTGTGTGCGTGCATGTGTACATATGTGGGTGTGTGCATGTGTGTGCATGCACGGGGGTGTGTAAGGGTGTAAGTGTGTGCGCACATGTGTGCGTGTGTGCGTGTGTGTGTGTGTGTGTGTGTGTGTGTGTAAGGATGTAATCAAAGAGGATACCAGGGTCCTTTCCAGGGAACAACTACAGTGAGACTTACAGACAGACAGACATAACAACACCAACGGTTATCTTGCCGTCTGGTGAACACATGCCCTGGACCAGCACAGGGAATGTGTGCTTTTCCGGGGGACAGGCGGAGCAGCTGCACAAAGGAATGAAGCCAGCAAACATTTCCTCCCTGTATGCAAAGCTCACCTGGAGAAAGCAGCCGTTGCCGGGAAGAGACTATCTCATCCTGTTGTTCCCCGCACACCTACTGAGCATTGCTGCTGGATTGAGGAGGGGACCTGCCGCATGAGAGCTGGATCTGAGCTGTTACTTAAAAATTTCCAAAAGTATCCACAGATGACAGTGGCACTTTTAACTTCACGAGAAAGAGCGCTTTAAGTGCCTGCTGTCATCTAGGTTACTTCCTGAAGTCGGTGGATGGAGTGGGTGGTAAGGTGCTGTTTGCTCTGGGTGTGGGAGCCAGCCACTTAAAGAATAATTACGCCTGTGTGGTTTGTGCTTTGTTGCGTCTGGCTGTGGGTGGTCTGTAGTCCATATTTCTTATGTGTTTCGTTTCAACCACAGTGCCACTAGTGGGGGCGGGGTGGGGGGGCACCTCGCAAGTCAGCAACCAAATCCACAATCTCCTTAGTCACAGAGCCGTGTCCTGATGGCCTTCGTCCTCATAAGTGGCATTCATCTCAGAAAGCAAGTGTCTCTTCAATTGTTCTTATAGCTGTGTTTTAAGAGAGAAATGAATATTCTGTTTTAATATGTCTGGCATGGGATCATTTAGGAAACATTTTGGTGGTGTTACATATGTCTACCATGTGATGATCTGGGAAATAGCGGTGATATCACAGAGTCCGCCTTTCCCCTGTGTTGTAAATCTTTTGTTGGGTTTGTTCTAATGCCAGGGCCTCGTGGATGGTAAGCGTGAGCTCTGCTGTTGACTTACACCCCCAACACTGTCTACCCACTGGAATATGGGTGTATGAACGTAGTCTAATGGCACTGAATTCACTCAACACAAGGAATACCGATTCTGCCAAGTTTCAAACATACTCTCCAGAATGCCAAGCCATTGGCCTCATGTTTGCTTCCTGTTTACTGTACTAGTACACAATTAGGAAATTAACATCAGAGTCTGGAAATCTTTCTGATTTGTGTGCATGCCTGTCCACTCTAGCGGGGGGGGGGGGGGGGGGGGGGGGGGATCTGGAGAAAGTACCCTAGAGTTCAAGCATCAGCATTTGACACTCTCTCCTCTGACCAGAGGCCGTTTTCTCAAATGCTCGACTTTCAGTGGGCAGGGTACATTAGTAAAATATAGTTCATGGTTCTTGTAGTTCACTTGACACCGTGTACACATCCGTGGTGTTTCACGTGTTTACAATCATTGCTGTCGTCAGTTTGGGATGTTTTATCATTCCCTAAAGAAACCAAGGGCCCCTTAATCATTCTTCATTTCTCTGATTCTCTCCTCAGCCTTTTCAAAGGATGACTAATCTGCTTCTTGAGTCTACATAAATGCCTATTTTGTACATCTTACACGCCCTATAATTAGACACACAGTTTGTCTTTTTATGACTTCTTTTTCTTAGCGTATTATTTCAAGGCCCATTATAGCTTACTCCGTGTGTGTGTGTGTGTGTGTGTGTGTTGTATCACTATGTATCATGGTTTCACTCCATCTTATTGGCAGATATTCCACGATATACATGTCATATGTGTCTGCCAGTTGATGCACATTTGGCATAGTTGATACACCTTGGCACTGCGATGAATAATACTGTAAATCTGTGTACCAATTTTTGTAGTAGATTTATGTTTTTATTTTGTTGGATATAATCCCAGGAGCTGTGTCGCTGGATTAAGCAATAGTTCATTTTAACATTTTGAAGATCTGATGCTACTCTCCACCATAATCTATGCCTTTTGACCTTTTCATCATTGTGTATTAAGGTTCCATTCCTTCCACATCCTTGTGAAGTCTCGTGTGACTTCAGGAGCACAACCATCGTGGTTACATGTGAAGTGGTGTCTCTCTGAGAGTGGTTTTCATTTGCATTTCCCTGATGCCTAATGATCTTGGGTTTTTATTTCTTATCCTTATTGGGAATTTGTATATCTTCTTTGGTAAAATGGCTCTTCATATCCCGACTCTGACTTTTAAGACATAATTTTGAATATGGATGAATCTAAAAGTTAGGCACGTGGAGGGAGGAAAGGAAAGAATGCAGCTCTTTTCGAACATCTTTTCTTTCCCAATATTCTTATTACTGAATGAATTAGTGCACATTTCCTAAATATACTTGATATTTTTTAATTGATATAGCCTTATTACAAGCAAGTCTGGGAAGGTGAGAAAGAGAAAAGATGTCATATTCTCCATAATCCCATAACTATAAGACAACTTCAATTTAATTTTATTCCCATAAGCATTGGTAGTTTCACATAAATCCAATTTTCTGTGTCAATGGAATATGATGATAACATAGCCAATTTTTGGCATTGTTATAGTCTTTGCCTCCATTATTTTTAAGGGCTGCATAAGACTCCAAGTGGAGGCAATGGGATGTTATTAATTACTTCCAGGATGACAGCCTGTGTAGAAAGACCAATTAAGGTTGTAACAATAAGAAGAAAATTACCAGAAATGTTTCAGTGTGGAATGCCTTCTAGTCATTCAGAGGTTATATATAAAGTGACTGAGCATAACTGATTAACAGGGTTTTTTTTTTAAAAATAATCAGGTAATTTTATCTATATGATAAATTCGATGTTACACAAAATTTTAATGACCTGTTATACTAGTTAAGCATAAGTAGTAAGTGTTGGTATAAGTTACCCCCTAGTATAGTTAGAGATACATTCACACAGCACACAGAATGCTCCAACTTGGCTCTTCATGCTGAAAAGCATCATCTGTGGCATTTAGGACCCTAGAATGCTGTCTTCCCCACGTGGAACTTTTTACACGTGTATTAAAAGTATTTCTATAATATCCCCTGGGCGAAGTATGAGAAACCAAACATAAAAGAATACGGATAATTTAGAAAAAGGAACGGACTTCAGGAACTCTGGAGACAAGAGCCTCGTTCATTCATTTACTTATCGGGAAGTGAGACTGAAGTACTGTGAAGGGGGCCATGGGGAGGAGCTCCGGAGGCCAGAGTCAGGTGCAGCAGGGGCAGCCGCTGATTTCCAGAAGCTGTAGGAAGACAGAGGAGCTTGTCAACAAGGGGAAATGCGCATGAGCAGGCAGGATAGCCCTGCTGAGGAGGAAGCAGGAATAAATTAGGCTTGAAGCACGAAACTCAGAAGAGAGAACAGAAGGCCCTAGCAACAGTGAGGAACTGAGAGGGAAAGAACTCTCAAGTTTGTAATTTCCAACACTGAATACATAACTTTGCTGTGTGTCAGAATGACGAGCAGTCAGCTAGAAACGGAGGGCAGCAGTCGCTAGTAACCTCAGTAAGGGGAGTTAGGAGAGGTCACGAAATGAAACCAGACATTTGGAATAACCGCCCCTGGAATACCCAAGACCCTTGCCTTCTATTATCTCATTTAACTTCCCAAGGCCCTTTGGTACGTTTTCTATAATTATCTCCTCTTCAAGACGAGGAACCACGTTTGGAGGAGTAATGGAACATGGGAGACCGCTGCAGATCAAAGCAGGCAGAGGCCACGCCCAGTACAGCCTCAGCCCGCTAACTAACGGGTAGAAGAGTTCACAGGAGCTAAGCAAACACAAGAGGCAAGTGTTGATGTCCTTGCCAAACTTTGGGAGGGTTGCACCCAAGGAAGGATGGGAAATATCTGAGCGGTGATGAAGTCTGAGAAGGGGGTGGGAGACCCAGGCAAACCTGGGTCACAGCTGAACAGGAGGCACTGGGGCCCCGGGGAGAGAGGGGCTAGGGGCATGCAGTTTGAAGACGGTCTAGAACTGGGAATTTGTCAGTGAAATCCAGGAGACACACATGAAAGCATGGAGTTATAAGAAAGTCACTCCGGGCAGTTCCAAGGCAGGAGAAAATAATTCAGAGGCAGGATTTAGGAGAGCAGTAGAGGAGGGCCTGGGGCAAAGCCCACCGGACTACAGAAGCCACGGACAGTGAAAAGCCTCCACCAGCATCAAGCGGAGGGGCTTCGGGGTTTTGCTTTCACTTATCTTGCTTTGTTTTCTAATCATACTGGGAAGCAACCTCTTTAAATAGGAAACTAAAGACAGGAAAATGCTGGAAGAGCCTTCAGGCCCCAATACCAAGTCCACCAAGACTGGTGGAGACCACTGGTGTTGCTGGAGCACTCATGTCTCGGCCTATGAAAGTCTCCAGTACTGAGAAGAAAACACAGCTCTCTCTTATGAGGTCATGGAAACACCAAGCTTTACTTACAGTGTAGCTTAAAAAGGTGTTTTCTGAAGAGGGGAGGAACCATTTTCGAACTTACAGAGCACAGAGTGACCAGTCCGGTAGACAGTGGTCACTAATCACCGGGATGAATGTTTCCCCTGACTAATCCTGCTGGGAACACACAGATTCCAATTCAGAACTCTGGTTTTGGAAATTCAGATTTAAAATTTGGATGGGTCCTAGAGTCTTTTGTTTGTTTGTTTGGTTTGCTTTGTGTTTTGTTTTGTTTTGAGACAGGGTTTCTTTGTATAGCCCTTGCTGTCCTGGAACTATTTGTAGACCAAGTTGTCCTTAAACTCACAGAGATCCTCCTGTCTCTGCCTCCCTAGTGGTGTGATTAAAGGCATATGCCACCACCGCCTGGTGAGTCATTTTCTGTTGAGCTTTTTCATGCTTATAGGAGCCTTAAAGTGTTACCATGGGGTATAATTTGCCATCGTTAGGAACCGAGTCAGAGGAAGAAGACTCCAGAAGTGAGGGCTAGCATTGGGCAGGGGAAACAGAGTCACAAGAATTGGAAGGGATTCCCAGACCTGTGTGCACAGGAATGAGAGACGCTGGGCCTCTGACTTGAGAAGCCCAGGGAGCTAGAGAGAGTCACTACTCCTGACAACTCCAGCTGCCCAGTGGGACTTCTTGCATTTTCACAAGTGACATTAAGAGTCCACAGAATTTTGGGTCACTTTATTTAGTTTTGGTATTAAGTCCAGCAACCACAATGTTGTCACCTAAATTTGGAGTTAAAATATGTCCTTACGTTAATTCCGACCTTACTCCTCCCACCTGAAAATGTTCACACTTGCTGGCAGACATCTGTATCCTCCGTGATGCCCCAGCTATTAGGGAGGAAGGGCCATCAGCACACCCGGGGTCACAGCAGATCTAGGGATGCCCCAAAGCAGAGAGCTTGGGTTCCTGAAACACATTGTATCCCTCCGCTAAGTATATCCCTCCACCAGTGGGAGTCCCAGTTCAAACCAAGAGGGTCTAGCTGACTGGAAACCTGCTTACCTCAACTAGGTCCTCTCCGTAAAGAGAAGAGAGGTAGAAAACGAGTGGAGGAAGCTTCATTGGTTGTTGTCTCACCAAAAAGGCTCCATACTGCTAGGCCCCAGTGCTGCCTTACCACGAGGAGCCTTCAAGGTCTTGAAACAGATGTTAGAAAAAATACTTCTGGGGAAAAAAAAGGAGAGTGGCACTAAGGAAGGGAGTGTGCAAGGGCCAAGTGCCGACTCCCATAGACGCTGATTGAAAAATTGTAATGAATGCAAAGCATACAAGCGATGGTTGTTCTCGAAAGCTTCATAGTTCAGCAAGTTTACTACAAATCCACCAAAATACCTCTGGTTTTTATTTCGAAGTCCTGCCACCTCCATAAATGTTAGACGCAGTCAAACACATGGCTATGATTTACAGGCATTGTATTGACAGGCACACAGGTCCCCCTCCCTCAGCTTCATAGGCTCGGCCTCAGTGAACCTGGGCATTTGAGAAACACTGAGTGAGATGTATGCATGCACACTCAGTCTGAGGGGTTGAACTCAGAAAGAACCAAAGCTCCGTGGTGATGGAGAAGCCCAATGTTATTCTTAGATTTTTTTTAAGTAAATGGAGATTGATTTTAATAGGCATATAGCAAAGAGAAGATAACAGCGATTGATTTATATTGCTATTTTATATTTAACTTAATAGTGACTTCAATATTATCCTATATCCTTTAACAGCACCGGCTTGATTCTTATAGCATATGATTCCCAATAATTAACATATAAAAATGGCAACATCCTGGAACCCTTGTGATAATATAACTTAGCAGACAGTGGAGTGGAAATGCCAGTCGACTTAAGTCCTCTTACTTAAAAATTACGGGCAGACATGCATTTGCCTGTGGCGTATTATATACAGAAAACTCGAAATTAAATTTTCAAAATGACAGCAGCTTCTGTTGAGCTTCGCCTTCCTTCAATCCTTACTAGTTAAAATCTAGTTATGCAAAGCAGATCTACTAATCACCGCTGGCGTGAAGGAGAAATTTCCTTGAAGGGCTGTCTTCCGAGTGCCAAGTGTCGCAGTGTCTGACGAGTAGACGTCGCTGTGTCATGGCTGTGAGAGTCCGTCTTTTGCCTTCTTTCCTTTTACCCCTTCCTGCGTCTCACCTTCCCAGTTTCGCAGCACTCCGTGTCCATCCTACCACTCACGGCTAGTGTCAGCTGTCAGCGTTGCTGTCCGCGTTGCTTTTGCTTGGATGTGACCTCCTTTCCTTTAACTCCATCTAAAAGGGTCAAGGGAGAGGGCTGTATTTGGCAAAGGAAGTAGGCTACAAAAGACCTATATCCGATAGTCTCTCAAACGGCCAGTCAGAGCAGTTTTCCAGTGTTTACTTAGACCTTTCTTTCCCATAGCCTTTCCGTGTAGCTGTTAGTTATTATATTTAATTACAGTTGTATTCCTATTTTCTTCCCCCATAAGCACACCTTGTTGGTTACTTTTAATACACGGCAGAGAATACTCTTTGTTGTATACAGCCCCAGGGGTTTTGACAAGTGTGGACAGTCACATATCCATAGTCATGCTACAAAACATTTCCATGGCCCCAAATATCCTTCCACCCTCCCTGCACCAAGCGAGGATTTCTATCCATTTCTCTCTCCCTGTGTGTCCTAAATGGATGGTCAAGGGGTCTGGCTTTCATACGTCACATTCACTGGAGCTTCTTCTGTCTTGTGTGAGTAGCATTCCTCTGCGTGGACATTGTTTTCATCCCCTGTCTCATGCTCTGTGATCCTTGACCATACCCCTCATGTTTATTTTTATGAAACTGTCTGCTAGATT
The DNA here is from genome assembly GCF_014885135.2 of Alexandromys fortis. Lineage (NCBI taxonomy): Eukaryota > Metazoa > Chordata > Mammalia > Rodentia > Cricetidae > Alexandromys > Alexandromys fortis. The sequence continues at coordinate 11,672,931 of NW_026067966.1, read as the reverse complement.
GGTGCTTGTTTGATTGATAGTTGGGACCCCGAATTTGTGCCTCCTTCAGCCCAGCCCATACCTCAGTTCATCTCATTCACTGTGGGCATCCGCTACAACCATAAGTCCCTTTAGCGTTCCAAGGAGGAGTACAGTCGTCTCTTAATTATCTGCGGTAAGATTGACAGAGACACTATGAATAATTGAAGTCTCTGCATAATCCACAAACTTCTTCCGCCAAGTACTTAAAGGTAACAAAATTGACTCCTTTTAAGTTTTATATCCCTTCCCTTCCTTTACTCACCCTCTGGTAGCAACACTAATGAGTCCTCAGGTGACTATAAAAATGGAGAGACAGAGAAAAGGGGAAGCCGTGGTTGTGGGTATCTACACAGTAGATGAAAAGCCCTGACTCGCTGAGAATCGATTGCACACGAGTAAAAAGACTGAGTGGGGATTATGCGTCTTTATTGTGACCTTGGCGCTGGATTGGAGTGTGTTGGTTTCCTTCTTGAGACTTTGATTATGATTTTAAAGAATTTTTCATCATTCTGTAGCACGGCAAATTTCTCACCTCAGTGACAAACTTATTTACGTAGTCCTGAATGTCTGCCTAAAACATACCTAGTATGTCCCTACTGAAAAATACTAGCCCCCAACTCCATTCCCTTCTGTCTAGGAGGGCTTCACTGTAGACCTGCGGTTAGCCTGTGGCAACAGGAGACTCTTCAGTGTATTCAAGCAGTAGTGTATGGGCACTATGGATAGTCTCTGGAGAACCTGGGAACTACTAGAGCAATGGTTCTCAACCTGCAGGTCGTGGCCCCTTTGGGAGTCAAACGACCCAAGACCACCAGAAAACATATATATTTACATTATGATTCATAACAGTAGCACAATTACAGTTATGAAGTAATGCCAAAAACAATTTTATGGTTGGGGTCACAGCATTAAGAAGGTTGAGAGCCACTGTTCCAGAGAGGACCGATGTCAGCGTGCTGGAGTGAGCAAGGACACAACAGTGACAGAAGGAAGACCTAGAACCAGAGAGCAGCTGGAACGGCTACACCACCAAGCGTGTAACTCGGGAGCCCTCCTCTCTGTTTCTTACACAACACCAAGCGTGTAACTCGGGAGACACTCTTACAGTTCTTCCGTCAGATTCCAGAAGGCCTCCCTACACTGAAAGTTCTTTTCAAAAGGAAGTGTTTTACCTCATTTTTCTTCCAGCTCTTATTGCAGAACCTTTTATATAATAAACACCTGGTAAATATTCTTAAATGTACTAAATATTTTTAGGTGACTTAAAGGACATTTTAGTCTATTGACTCAACAACAACAAAATCTGATCCCCTTGTGTTGCTTATGAGGAAAATAACTTAATTATACCTTGTAGGAATCCTTAAAGCTTTGTCATATGTCAGATAATTACCTCATAAATCACCTATATGCTAATGAGTATGTGCACATTGTTTTCTGTTAGTTTTGAGACTGCATTATGAATCTTCCTTTCCTACATCTTGAGAGATTCTTGAAAAACAAATCTGTAGTCCTCTCTTTTGGTGATCTAGTGGAACATGACTCTGACTTATTTATAAAAACTCATTATGTAGTATGAAATTGTGGCAAAATGTTTTATTTCAAGGCTTTAAGTTTAAACTACAAAACCGTATTATACAGAATTGACTATTGGCTCAGCTGACTTTTAAATGTCTATGGAGGACTTTCTGGAAAAAAAAATCATCCACAGTCCCTGTGTTTGGAGGTTTAAAAATGTATACTTGGGCTGGGCTTTGCAATCATGGTTTGATTCTGCCTCATCTGAAAAGTACCCAACAATTATAGCCCCATGAATCTCTGCGTCATGACACTATGGGCACCATGGACGCTGTAGGTCCTTCTTCAGGTGCAGTGGTTTGGATACCCTGTTTCCTAGCTGTGGTGGAACCAAGTGTATATTTGTCTATGAATTCTGAGAAAATCATACTTAGGATAAGTACAGTAATTAAAATGCACACGTGTTAACACATCGATGCTTAGATACACAATGTTTGCACACTAGGATCCTACAGACGGAATTTGGGTCACACATAGTTTATATTTTGGACCACAGACTATTGGTTTCAAAGAAAATCTGAACAAAGTTTTAAAATCAGAACATTCTACAAGAGTAGATGAATTTTGCTAACTTTGATTTTTTTTCCCATAGTGTTGCGGCTGCTGGAAATAACTGGCTCATGTTAACAAAAACTCGCTTGCATTTCTACCACACAGTTTCTCCAAAGTTCTTCTGAAACTCTAAATGTTCCATTCCTCATAGCATGAAATCTGGAAGAATGTCCTGCCTCTCTCGTTGTTCACCTGTGAAAATGTTACAGCGAGCCCACAAGTGCCGAACAAAGCTGGCATTGAGGTGTTTTTCTGGGGCAAATGATGGATTTATGCTGCTCTGCCCACATATTCTTGGCGAGCGCCCTTTTGACCACTGGCATGCATTTGTAAAACTGTCTGGGTCTGGAAATAGAGGCTGTGGTTATGGAGTTGGGCCAAGGTAACTGGTCCACACAAGGGAGTCAACCCATGACCTTGACCCCATTACCACAGCGTTCTACCCAGCTGAGCTAAATAATCAAGGGATTGTTTCTTGGTGACCTGATATGATCAGATGGTATATAGTAAGGGTCTGCCTGCAGACACGGGGGAGATGTCAGGAAAAGGAGAACTTGAGATAATGCAAAGTTATCAGACTCCCTGATTAGTTACCATGCTACCGTTAGCCCAGTAGGCACTAAATTGGGCTTTGTCATTATAACTAAGTCTATTTCTGAAAATTGGAGCTTTAAAAAAATTGTTTGGGGAAAAGTGTTCCTTTTCAAGACTACAGAATTTCAGTTTAGTAATTGATGACATATGTACAAACAGTTGTGAAACACAGCTAAGAGAAGGGCCGTCGGGCTGAGTCGGGGAATTTTAAGTCTTTGTTTGGTCCCAAGTATCACTGATGGGTCTCTAGACTCTCTGAGCTTTCGAAGGGATTAGATAAATATACTATGATCCCTGCAGCCGTAGGAGATTTTTTTAATAACTTCACAAAATTTTGAACCACTAAAAACATTTTTTTGCACACAAATCTCTTATTCTTGAAATTTCAAGTGGAATATTTTCACTGAGGCAGATAATTAAATAAATGTGATTTCCAACGCATCTGTTAAAAAATTTATTTTTGAGAGGATTGGAGAAATAACTCAGCAGTTAAGAGCCCTGGCTGCTCTTGGAGAGGACCTGAGTTTGGTTCTTAGAATACACATGATGGTTCCTAAGAGTCTGTAGCCCCAGTTCCAGCAGATCTGACGCCCTCCTTTGGACTTGATAGGTACTTGTCACGCACTTAGTACCCAGACATACATGCAGGCAATACACTCACACTCATAATGTCGCAAAAATAAATCAATTTAAAAGCTATTTTTGATATTGGTGCCTACATAAAATCAACGTAATAGGTGTAGTTTACACAGAAACCAATACAGATCCAATACATATGTACATAAATAAACAAATAAGCCATATTTGATGTTGCAGGCTGAGTTCCTAATGGCATTTTATATTTTGAATTGCTTATGAAATACCTTAAGCTATTTGCCTTCTTAGAAAATAGTCATTGTTTTAGATAGACTGGAGATGCCTTTGGAATAATTACTCATGTGTCTCCTGATTGGGGCATCATAACTGTGGGCCATTTGGAACCACCTCTTCTCATGTTAACCTGATAAATTGAATATGGAACATGTTTGCTCAGAATTCCTCTGCCAAACTGTACATTTTGCTGAATCTTTCTTTGCTCCCTTTTCACTACTACACTTGAATCTTACTTTTACAGAACTGAGATAATGGTTGGATTTATTGTTCTTTTATCCAAACTGACTCTTCCGTCTCTGGATTGACTGGGATTAGCAAGCACCCAGAGCTCAGTAGGACAGGTCCTAGAGAGAGGTAGGATCAGTGTAAAATGAATGACACCAGCTTAGTCACACTTGAAAAAAAAATATATTGGCTTGACTTTCCAAATAACCTTCCAAAATGAAAAGCACAAATACCATGGGCTCCTACAGAATCAAATATGACTAATGTTTGTGAAAAAGATTAGCTATTGGAAGTCACTTCAATATTAGGTGGTGAAGTTTAGAAAGACTACAAACATGGGGAAACCAGAAGCATTAAATCCAAAGCCAAACAATACAGGTTGCAGGTGCTGCGCTTGACAGTTGTCCTTCCAACCCTCGTCTGAGTGGCCCTGACAACGTGTTCCACCCTGGCCGTCAGGAGCCGTTCAGAAACATCGGCTAAGAGAGTCTAAAATACTCTGCCACCTGTATAAACACACATGTGGGCAAAAAGATGTAGTTCTTACTGTCATTCCTTTGTGTGATAAGATTACAAATAGATCTGATATTTTAAAATTAACCCCAGAGATAAAAATTTAAGTGGCGAAAAGTAGCTCACATTTTTAAACAGATATGCTGTAACCCATTAGGGATGTTTCAGTCTAGGCTCGAACTTCTGGTTTACTTAATCACATGCTTTATTGGGCTGGGCATTTCATTACAAATACGTGCCGTGTCTACCACAGCTTTCTTTTGTCATTTCCTGAGCACAGAGGCAGCCGTTTTGTACTGTAAAACATCAGGAATCTGCAGGAATTATCCATCTGTGGTACTGAAGAAAGGAAAAGTTAGCCATTGCTACAGGAAAGGGAGGGACAAGAAAACACACTTACAAAGCAGCAGAGTAGTTTCACAGTCTAGCAGACTCGCAGATAGAAGACCAATGCGTGGGACAGACTATAAATCAATCTCTGATTCCGTTGGCCAAATTGTAAATCATCACCGTGCTAAGTCACTAAAGCATTTCCAGGCAAAAGCAGGCTTTTGTGATTGTGCATTATTTGCGATTCTCTGTGAAGTGCTGGTGATGGCAAAACGTTGTCAGACATGCGGCTGTCATTGTTGTCTCGTCCTTGCTATAGATTCTTTTGTGATGATACATGGGTGGAGAGCAGAATTATATCCATTCTCTTATAAAATAGAATCCCATAGGAAATCTATTGTCCTGGGCCCTCTGAACAAAGGGAAACATTATTGATATCTTGATGGGCCTTTAGTTGTTGCCATTCTGGGCCACACTTCCTTCAGCATGGGATCTGGAGAATGCCCACAGTACTTACTGTGCATATTAATGAGTGGACAGTAACTCTATTTGAAATATTCAGTCACTCTTCACATCTTACTCATCTATACCAAATATCTAAGCTCACAGGGTAAGCATTAAAATTATGGAAATTGAAATTTTGTAAATTTTTAAAAATAAATGGAGAGGAGCTGGAGAAATGGCTCCGTGGTTAAGAGCGCTGGCTTTTTCCCCCAGAGTATCTGGATTTGATCCCTAGCACCCACATAGTGCTTCACAACCCTCTGTAACTCTAGTACCAGGGGCTCTGACACCGTCTTCCAGCCTACATGGGATGGTATCCATGGGTACACTGACATACATGCAGGTTAAAAACTCATACACATAAAATAAAATTAAACTTTAAAAAGGAATGGAGAGTCTTGCAGGAAACACAGGTTTGACATGTTTCCTGAGACATGTCACTCTGGATCTAGAAGAGTCAAAATTATCATGGAGAATCTCATTCAGAAATTCCCAATATAAATAGTTTTTTCTCTTACTTAAGTCACAGTCAGGAATCAATTCTAATTTTTTTGGCTTAATGATAAGGTACTTATAAAATATAAGAACAGATATTAGTTAACATTAAATCTAACATAAAAATTTTGAAATCATAATCTTTATATGATTTATAAACTACTAGGGCTTTTTAAAAATTACCCACTTCTCCCAAAAATCTTTTTCCTGTAAAAGAGTACATACAGACCAGGGAGTGTCGATTGATAATATTGATAAGGACTATGTGAAGTCTAAAGACAAAGACAAGCCAGACAAAGTAGAGAGCACAGTATCTACCTTGTGCTATACGTACATATTTGAAACCTAAGTTTAAGGGGACAATAATTGCCAAAATCAGAAACCAAAAGTATTTTGTGAGATAAGTTGGTGATGTCTCTCACTGTAATCATCTCTAATAATAGCTTTGGTTTTAAGTTCATGTTGCATTTTGACCTACTTGTTCTGCAAAAAGGGTGTTTGGTCACCATGAGCTCAAACTTTCGGTGACTCAGTGCCCCCATTGCACCAAGACAGTCAAGTTATCATTGCTTCTGTGAGGTAAGCAGCTGTTTCACTCATTTGGTCCTGTTGAGGCTATAGACGTACATGGTGGCTGTGGCCAGATTGCTGTTATGTCTAAATGAAAGTGGGTGGTGAATTGTGGATTCTAAGGATGTCGTTGGCACTGGAAGCTTTATGATGGGCTGAGTTAGGAGGAGCCCTTCGATCCCTTTTTAAAACAGAGAGTGTAAAGAAGGCATATAGGTATGATCTTCCAGTAGTCTCACCCCACCTTTCTCTTTGCATGCATTACTAAGAATGAGAGCAGAAACGCTACTCAACCACTTTGCTTTATTTCCTGCACCTCCTGGAGGACCTGGCCAAACACAAAGTACTCCTCGTGTGCTTGGTGAGTGGGAACAACAGAAACATATGAAAGACCTGCCCTGTTCCCTGACTAGCTCATATGTGAACAATGGCGTGATTCCTATTAGCAAGAACCTTCCTCATCTCCACACTTCCTCTCTGAATCCATTCTCCAGTCTCAATTAATGAAAAATATACCCACACAAGCTTGTCAGCAAAATATTATGACCCCATCAAAGCACGGGATAGGAGTTCTAGTGAATGGTGTTATCTCAGAAAATAGCCTCAATAATTCTACCATGTTCAAAATTGCCTTTTCTTCTCAGGAAAAAAAAAAAGGTATGTGAAACCAAAGTTAAGGAGAGCTTTCACCTTTTAAGAGAAGTTTCAAACTTAGTCTCTCTTATTAGAAACCAGTGTGATCACTCTTCCCATTGTCTGAGGCTCTCACCAGCTCTATGATGCATTAATTACTGAGCTTCCTTTGTATTTATACAATAAATGTGAGACAAAAAAAACCATATAATTTTAGATTTTTTTAATGGCACAATGGAAAAGTTTTCCACCTCCAGGATGAGGAGGAAAATCTGAAATGTTCTCATTGTCTTTTCAAGGAAAGTTTTTATACTAAAAGGAAGAGGAATATGAAATCCCTGTATGCGACATGCAGGTTTGGAGTATACAGAGCATCAGACGAGCAAGCTAGAGTTAACACTGCGTGCTCTTCATTTTAAACTTCAGATAAATATGATTTCAGCTTTCATCCTACATGGACTAATTCTTTGTCACTCAACTAATTAATTCCATATGCTAGAGAAAAGATGCTAATTTGGGCATCAAAGTGATAATTTTTTTTGTTTAATCAGAGTTATAAAGGCAAGTTTTGCTCCCATTAGACTGGATCTGGCACGCCATCATTTATTCTTGCTTGGTGCACATGAATGCCAGCGGAAGTCTATCCTGCCTCTCTCGCGTCTGAACATGGAGTGATAGCATCCAGGTTCCCTTTAACATGGTTCTTCACAGGCAGGAAACACACTCGTATGAGTCACTTTGTTCAGACTGTCCATTTGTTCTTCACACTTAGGGTCACTGTCATCTGTTCCATCTGACAGGGGATCATGGGAAAATCATATGCATGTTAACCCCTGCAACTGGGATTTTTGGCTCTATTTACATTTGATATAATGCTTGTGGATAAGGTCCCCCAGCTTCCATAAACCTTTCCAAGTAGTCCTCCCAGAATTGGGTTCTTGGCCAGAGTTAGGTTTTCCCAGCCCGGGCAGATGACTGAGCTGAGCTGACCCCCACAGGCCTGTGCCTGGCAACCTCATTGTTCTTTCCGTCTGCAGGATGAACCTATAGTCAGAGGGCAGTGCACTTGAACAGGCCGGGCCTGGGAAGTCTAGTCAGGGTGGGGAACCTCTGGCAGCTGACAGAGTAAGGTTAGGAATCAGGTAGAATTTGCTCTCAAAACAGATTTTTTTCTGAGTTTTGTGCTTGCCAAAGGAATTAGAGAAAATGGAAGGAAGAAAAAGCAAAGTTGCACACATGAGAAGAGACTATTAATGTTGATTGACATCTGACTTCCTGCACATGGGATGTTGTGTCTACTTAGTCTTCAGAGGAGCCCGAGAGCAAGTTACAAAGGATGAGAAGGAAGAAGGTGTGCACATACCCCATGTTCACATAAGTAAACATTTAATAAAAAAAGCCTTTATAACTATTAAGAAAACATTAAAACACAAAAACTTCTTTAATGATGTTAAATGTATTTCCCAGAAATCCTAAGTGTTTAGCCAGAGTCACCGAGGCTCCTGCCTACCATGTCTTGAAACCAGTAAGAGTACATGGGAGAATTAGTCAGAGTCAGTGTGCTCCTCAGTAGCTTCTTCTTCTGGAAACCAGAAAGGGAGAACAGCTTCAACCCTGCGTGGCAGGGACAGCTAATAAGCTTCAGAAAGTCCCTCTGTGGATCTGAAAATCAGGCCTTATTAGTATCTTTATCTTTTTTGCTCACACATTCATGATTATTTTCACTTAATTTTAATTTCTGGCCTCCTCATAAATCTTTTTTCTCTTTTATTTAACCCCTAAGTGCCGAGTTAATAACCTCAGAGTCGAGTTTGCATCTGTTATAAAAATGATCAGCAAAGCTGTCTTGTGATTGACGGATCCCTACACTGGTTCCTAGGAACCAGATTCCCCAGGCCCTGGTTGCGTTGTTTTCAGAAACGTTGGTTATTGGTGATACGTGTTTGCCTTGCTTCTGGAACTCTTTAGATTTTCTTTAATGTATTCAGTGTTTGCAAATCCATCACCTTTTCTAGCCCTTCAAAATGGGGAAAGCAAATTATCTCAAGGATTCCCAGCCGCTGAATTCAGTAAAAGTCTGGCCTGAGCCTCTACCCAGCAGCTGTCTGATCCACTTAGGCAGCTATGGGGAAAGACCTCCTGGTTTTTAAGCCTAAAAGTAAACAACTTATTTGGGATCTGAAGATTCCTTGCTCTGGATGAAAGGTTGCTGTGAAGTCTTCCATTCCTCCTACCTCCATACAACAGCCACACCCCAGAAATGAATGACACCTCAGAAAAAAAGGAGATGCTAAGGTTGGGGGCGGGATGTAGCCTTAAGGGATTAATAGAAAATGGGATTAAAATCGTTTGTTGTTTTAACACTACTTGTCAACCTCTTAGAAACCTAAACTTACCTGGGAGGAATGTCTAAACAACATCCCCAGATTTAGCATTTTAATTTCGAGAGTCCAACTGCCCTACTATTTTAAGATTAATAAGAGAGTTCTGTGTGCATGATTGCATGTATGCATTCATGTGTGTTCATGTGCATGTCCGTGTGTGTGTGTGGTTTGTGAATGTCGCATGCATTCATGCCTGTGTCCCCCAGGGATCCTCATGTTTATTCCTCCTCAATGTGAAGATTACAGGCATGCTCCACCATTTCTACCTGACTATCCATGTAGGTGTTGGGGATCCAAACTCAGATCCTCATGCCTGAATGGCAAGCACTTTACTAACTAAGGCAACTTTTCAACCCAAGAAAAACCTTGCTTTTCCTTAGCTACTAAAGAATCAACTTAGTCATCTTTTAATTGTGTGATCCTAGAAAAGCAACCCCTACCTATTTTTGCATTCCATAAACTGGATGTATAGACCTAGACCTAAACCATTATCTTCATGTTCTGTAAAGCATTCTGGGATTAATAGTATTTTATCTTCCTTCTTAGGTGTCACAGGAATTAGTACTATACCATAGACTGCTTTCCATTGCTATAACAAAATTCTCAAGGCTAGATAATTTCTACAGAAATAAAGTGTATTTAGATTATAGTTTTGGAGAAGCGAAGACACGTCATGCCATTCACTTGGCCTTGTACTGTGTCAAATCATGGCAGAAAAGGGGAAATGAGAAGTGTGTGGTTCTGAGGAAAAGGAGGGAGCAGACAGACCCTCCTCTGTGACAATCTATTCTCACAATAGTGTGGTCAATCTGATAAGACCCATCTTACTCTCAAGAGACCTAACCTAGTAAGCTAGACTCTTTAAAAAAGACACTAGTCTGTTTGTGAGATGGTGCCCCAATTGCCTTACACTAGGCACAGCTCCTCTGAAAGATCCCATCAACTGTCAACACTAACACACTAGGAACTGAGTTCCAGAGTCTGAATCTTTGTGGAACAAACCATGTCCATTCCATACCACCAAAACAGTGGTATACATGGGGAGCTAAAATAAAATCCAATATTATTTTTAATCAAGATTGCCTTGTATCAAACAAAAGAATGAATCTATTCATTATTCTTTTCATAATATTAACATAAAAGTAGGTACTGCCTCTTAGGTAGCCAAAACAATAGAATGGGGTACTAACTGGTCAATTTTCACTGAATTTATATCAGATTCATTAGCTCTCCAGTACAATGGGACCTGTGTGAGCTAAATGAGCTAAGACCTTTGTGACATAAATTTTCAAGAGAAGCAATAGCTGAAGATCACAGAACCATGTGAGGTTATGATGCAGGGGGCATTCATCAACATGCAAATGTGCTAATGTAGAGCCCAGTTTGGAATAAATCGGACAACAGAAACCTCTATGGGTGGATCTCAGAATAGACTATGGAAATAGTAGTCAAAGGCTTCTGAACTTCTCTGCCCCCGTGTTTAGCTTGAGCTTTTTCAAACTCTATAATTTATAAAATGATGAGGAAATATCATGCATAGTTTGTAAAATAGCTACTTATGGGGTAGAAGAACCATTATCCAAATTCAGAAAACATAATGATTGTGAAGTTTGTGTTTTTAAACATCTGACATTGATCCTTGAGTTTCTAATTTTAATATCGTGGATGCTCAGCTTCTGTAACCTTTGCTAAGGCATCGTTTGTGCTCATAGATATCTCCTGTTGCGCCAGGAGAAATGAATACTGTCCAGCTCCCTTTGACTCAGGACAAGAGCATCTGAACATTGTTTTTGCCTAACTTTTCCAGTCCTTCATAAGGCATTATTTAGCAGTGCCAGCATTGATTGTGGAACTACATACACCCAGTGAGCTCTAGAGGAAAAAGTTTAGGTAGAACTTGGCAGAATTAACACATGAATTAAATGAGAGAGGAGATCTGGGAAATATCAGGACTACAGCTGCACCTACTATGAAAACAATCCTTTCCTCAAGGTATACAGAGTCTGGGAAGAGTTTGAAAATCTCCATTATGTAGAAGAGCTAGAAACAGAGATAACTGCCAAAAATTTACATTGAAATATTCTCCCTACAGAAAACAAGGTACTCAGGTGTAGTAGAAGGCCATTCGTTCGTTCCTGGCTACCCAGACCCAAAATAATCACTCAGAAACTATATTATTCAAATCATTGCTTGGCCTATTAGCTCTTGATTTTTTTAGATAACTCTTACATCTTAATTTAACCCATTTCTATTAATCAGTGTATCTCCATGTAGCTGTGGCTTACCAGCAAGGTTCCAGCATGTCTGCTTCCAGTGGTGACTATTTGGCATCTCCTTCTCTACCTTCTTTCTTCCAGCATTCAGTTTAGTTTTCCCCACCTAGATCTATTCTACCCTATCACAGCCCAAGGCAGATTCTGTATTCATTAACCAATAAAAGCAACATATATACAGAAGGACCTCTCACACCTCTTGGGGTTGTTGAGTGAGTTGTATTGAGAAAGGGTAGCTGTATACCTGGTAGTTGATATTGGTTCATAGGTTCACTCCCTTTGCAAAGTAGAAGGCATGCCCAATCTGTGATACATAGACAACATACAGACCAGGATGGCTATGAATAGGCCCCAACCATTTACAGCATCATGTCACAGTGTTAGAAGTCAAGCCATCCTGGGTGTGATGTGTAGTGGATACTCCCTCATGAATGGAGGAGTGGATGTATGGTTGTAGCATTATCACATTCTACTTTGCCATATGCATTTTTGGAGGTTCCCAACCCAAAATAGCAAAATAGCAGCATTACTTAGGTCTAGTCCTGGTGTTTCCCTATTACTTGCTGAGGTTTTCCTCGATCATGCGCATGTTTATCATTTGATCATTTAAACCCCCCAATAATTTATATTTCAGGAGCTAAAATATCCATTTCTCTCATACATACTATGTCATATTAACTGATAAGTCATCTACGAACACCTCGGCCTACTTATTCTTAACTATGATCAGATCAATTTCTTCACCAACAGCTGCTTTTTGAGACTCCTTCTCCATTTGAGGCCTCATCTTTCCAGGGAAGCTGCATATTTCTGTTGCTCCCCCCCCACCTTGCCAAGAATTTCTATTCCCCTGTACTAATGCTCACAACAGCATTTCTCATGACAGAAAAAGTGTGGGCATGCCCACACAGCCATTGATAGTTGAGTGCATGAATCAAATATGGCATGTGAATATTGTTTGACCTTTTTTATTTTTAAGTACCTTTATTACATTAATATATTTGTTTAGGTGTATAAGTGTTTGTCACCTACATATGTGTATGTCAGAGAACATATTATGGGAGTCTGGAGTCTTCTTCTGCCATGTGACTCCCAGGTATTGAACTCAGGTTGGCAAACTTTGTGGCAAGAACCTTTACCAGCAGAGGCATTTCACCAGCCCTGTTTGGCATTTAAAAGGTGTGGGATACTTTTGTATTGTACAACACAGATGAGCCTTGAGGAACTTATGTAAACTGAACTAAGACATACACAAAAGGACAATTTATAACACTATAACACGAGTCTGCTTCTATGTAATACCTAAAATTGAGTCATGTTCATAGAAACAAAATATAAAATGGTCACCACCAACTGGAAGAAAGAATGGAGCTATGCCATTCTTGAGTAGAGAATTTCACTTGGAATAGTGAAAAATTGTAGGAAGAGTGGGGGAATAGTGACACAACAAAATGATTGTCATTGGTGGCACCAAATCTTGTATTTAAAAACAGATGAGGTGAGACACCACATTTTGTCAACAGTAAAAAGAAAGTAAGAAAGGAAAACAATAAATAAAAAACCTATTCCCTTCTTTCCTCCATCTTCTGTTTTGTTGTTGTTTTTTGTTTGTTTGTTTTTGTTGTTTGTTTGTTTTTTTCTACAACCTGCTGCCTTACTCTGGCCATCTCTGGATAGGCTCTCGGCTCTATAACCTGCTGCCTTACTCTGGCCATCTCTGGATAGGCTCTCGGCTCTATAACCTGCTGCCTTACTCTGGCGACCTCACCCACCTGGCTTGAACTTGCAACTTTCCACTGTGCATTGCCAAGGCTGGGAAGACTTGCCGGCCTCCTCCTCATTGGACTGCTAGATCTCATTCCCATCTGTCACCACACTCACCCCATTGCAGTCATCTCGCATACTTTTGCAAGCATACTTTCCAGATATTCTTCCTTTAATCTGTTTTTCTTTTAATTTTTTCATCTGTCGCCTTCCTCTGTAAATCCTTTAGATGAAAGAGTTTTGCAGAGGTGGTACTGCGGCTAGTACTGGGTCTGTTTGCTTAGGTTTCTTGAAAGTGTTCCAAAATCATGTTTATGGTAGCAGTATGGCTCAACAAGTAAAGTGCTTGCCACTAAGCCTGATGGCATGAGTTTAATTCCAAGATCCTCTGTGGTAGAGAGAAGCAGCTGCCACACCTTGTCCTCTCACTTCCGCGTGCACACTGTGCGGGCACACCCTACACATAAAGACGCAGGTCTTTACTCCCTCCTCACTGGCTAACAAGCACATAATTGTCTTCTCTCAGTGGCCACTGCTCTAGTCGAGCCACAGGCCTCCCTGTCTCTCCACAGTCATCCCAAAGCAGCCTGTTACTGTTTTGCTGTTTTCTTGATGCTTTTCAGCTCTCCAGCCACAGTGATCTTTAGAAAATACCTCTCCCACTCTGTCACCTCTGCTCAAAAGAGTACAGTTACTCCTGCTTTCCCTCTGCCACCTCTCTCAGTCCACCATTTTTCTCGCTGTCCCCATTGTTACTAATGAGCACCCTTCCCTGGCTCTAACGCTCCACTCCAGGCTCCTCTCACACTTCCAACCCTTGCTTTTCTACCCACATCTCATGAAAGTGCTTCTCACTTCAGCCACCCTTTTTTACTGACTGGGAAACATGCCGTCTCCGGCTCATCATCTCTGTGTGTGCTGCTTTCACCACAGACAAAACTTCCCACCGATTCACCTGCTAGACCTCCTGAATGCACTGTCTTAGTTAGGGTTTCTGCTGCTGGGAAGAGACATGACCATGGCAAATTTATGAAAGAAAATATTTAATTTTGGTGGCTTGCTTACAGTTCGGAAGTTCAGTTCATTATTGTCATGGCAGGAAACAAGGCAGCGTGCAAGTAGACATGGGAACGTAGCTGAGAGTCGACTCTTAGACAACAGGAAGTGATCTAAAATATTGGATATGAGATGTCCATATATTGAACATATATGAGACCTCAAAGCCTGCTTTCACAGTGACACACTTCCTCCAACAAGACCACACCTGCTAATAATGTCACTCCCTTTGGGGACCCTTGTCTTTGTCCATTTTCAGGTAAGCATCATCTCTGCACCTAGACATGTTTTAGTTGCTGAAGTCCCTGTCATCATCCTCTCTAACAACTTTCACAGTTTGCTACTATGCAGTTGTGCTTGCTGATGACCGTCTTCTCCCTGAGAATGTAAACCCCATGTTTATTATAATGCCTGACACACAGTAGGTGCTGAAAAATACTTCGTAAAGAATAAGTGAAATGCAGGAAGGCAGAAAGAGGAGAAGGAAAAAAGGAGGGAAGAGGGGGAAGAAGAAAGGAACAAAAGGAAGGACAGAAGTTTCCCACAAAGTGTTTCAAGTAACCGCTGTGGAAATGAACAGGGTCTAGTGTTTTAAGCAAACTTATTTGTGAAAATGTAAACTTGCACAAAGAATATGTTGAAAGGTGATTTTTCCATTTTACAAAAAGATCCATCATGGGATTCTGTACACAGACTACCTAGGTCATGTAAAATAAAATGTTATTGATGGAACCATATGTATGCTCAGGATTTCTCAGTGCAGTATCTTAAAGCCAGGCTAACCCAGAAGCAGTTTCCTTAAGGCGCCTGGCCCAGAGTTGCCAGCCCTCACATTTCTCAGAGAACAAACAGAACAGCCTGGAATGTGAAGGCTGTCCCAAACCTCTCACATGCAAAGCAATGGTCACAGCCAGCCAAGGGCCTCATGACTTTTCTCATACGAGTGGTTAATGGGGAGATGAACATCCCAGACTCTCCTTTCTGGGTCTTGGGTAAGAAAGGATGCTGTGGAATGACTTCCCAGAGGGATGCTAAGGAAAGGAAATAGCAAAAGGATGCTTCCCTCCGCACCACTCAAGCCCTGCCGTTCCCTCTGCCACTGAAGTTGAAGAAGTCGTCTTGACTGCAAAGCTGGGGAGAGAAGCCAATGCGATCGTCGATAAAATACAGCTCACTTCCGTGGGGTTGGGGTCACTGTGACAAAGCAAGGCCCTCACCATGACCATTGCACCCTAATTCTGTTCTCAACCCCCCAGACTCTCTGAAACAGTGTGATCTGTACACTTCACTCTAGCAAGAGAAGTTTTGCAGCTATGTCTGCCACTCTTATTGGGTAGAAAACTTAAAGAGAATGGACTTTAAATGAAATATTTATAATCGCTGTGGAACTGGCTGATTTAATGAAAAGTTCTTGATAAAAAGAAAGTACTTTGCAGAAGTTAAACTAACAGCCAAGCAAGCTACTTTTGAACTGCAACTCAGGTGAAATATTTTAGATACCAAAGGAAAATTATGCCTGGGGTGTGGTGAGAACCGTGAAGGCAAACAGGGTCTAGGTTACTTTTAACCTTCAAACATAAGGCTACTTTTATGTCTGAAAAATCCAAAGCCTCCAAATTTTTAATAAAATGCAGGATATGGAGGAGGGGAGCAAGCTTGTGGTTTGGCTACGCTGTGCTCCCATCAAATTCCAAGGCATCTTTCCTACCCTGGCCCGCCAATGTTTTGAATTTTCTGTCCAAATGTTGTTATATTCAATGGCATCTTGGGAGAAGAATTCTTTATCTAAGTGATGTACGAAGGTGCTAACTTCTCCTGTGAATGTATTTAGAATAAGAATGATCTCTAAGCTGCTTCTGAGTACAGCGTAGAAAGCTACAGAATATATTCATGGAAATTTTATTTAGATATCTCCTGCACTTTAGGTTATAGTGAGGTCTTGAATATATCAGCAAATGTGAATTATATTTGAAAGTTGATGTTCTTCTATTTTTGTCTGCATTTTTTTCTTGGTTTCCTAGCTGCATCTATAAATGATAACAGGTCATATCTTCAGTGACGAGCAGGAATTGTTCCAGAAATGGAGGCAGAATAGAAAGACTGAGGAGGAATGAAAGTGCAGAGAGTGGGCGTGAGCAGAGCGTGGGGCCACAAGCGGGACATCATGGAAGAGGGAGCAGAAAGATCTTAAGAGCCACAGGGGTGGGGAGGACTGGAGCATGCCAGCGTCTTGTGGTCAGGCATGACCCCTGAGCTCATGAACGCCCAGCAGTTGTGCTTGCTTTAGTAAGAAAGACCTTAGTAAGATCAAGACAATCGGTATTCTAGTAGAAAGGGAAAAGGGGTGTGTGAGCCCTCACCCCTAAGTGAGAACCTGAACTCATAGACAGTTGTTATCTTCTAGGGGAGACAGTTTTCTCTAAGATCATGGCTCCTGGTTGGTAGTATGTATGTATGGACACAGGACCTTAAGCTAAGTAATGAAGCTAAGGGCGACAGTTGACCAATGTCCCAGGAAAGACTGAGTGCAGCAAGAAAATTGTCGTAGTAGATAAGAGTGGGTGAGGGGGGTTGCGAGAAAAGACTTTTTAACTGAAAATGTAGGTTGAAGAGAAGAGTCAAGACTTGGAAGCCTTTCTGCGGTCTGGGCCATGCTAACAGCAGTCTTTTCTGAGCCTTGAGCCTCCCGGGTGTGATGCTCAGAGTGGCCGTTTGTTAGCACTGCTTCCATGACCAGAAACACAACCCAAAGAGGAACTTCAAAGGGAGATGTACACAAGAGATCATTCTGTGATTTATTTTTAAATTGTGATTCTAGTTGGGGATGGATAAGACCATCTTCAAATCTTATAACACATCTTCACATAAAGAGATTCTAGTTTCTGTCACAACGAAGGGGAAGAAGGCTAGCTTAAGCAGAGCTAGTTTGGAAGCACGCCCAGCTTTCAAATAGGTAGGTAAGTGGATGGATGGGTGAAAGGATGCACGGATGGAAGGATGGATGAACAGATGGACAAACAGGCAATCAGATGATATATTGGTGCTAACACACATAGTTAAAATTCGCTATTTAATTTAAAAGGACTAGATATTTAAAGGTAAAATGATTTGAGGAGAATCCGCCTACACTGCAGAACCTGCATCATGGAGTACCTTTCTCCTTATCACTTCCTCCATGGTGACTGCCGCGTGATGGGCAGGTCCTACTTGGATTTCAGCCATAGCCACCTTTCCTTTCAGATTTTCCTACACACACTGAGGAAACGCGACGTTCTTGTTATGCGCCACCGTTGCCGCTTTGTGCAAGTAGCTACTGATGTGACATTTATGCTAATCACATTACCTAGAGCATCTTGGGAACCGGGGGGCACTGCTGTAGAGTAACTGTGACCTGGAAGAAAGAGAAGAGCACACAGTGTAGACAAGTTCTAATCCCAGGCCTGGACAGAACCAAGGAGAAGTGTGTATCCACTTCAGAAACACTCCCTCCTGTTTTCCCCCAGGGCTTTTGAGTCTTCCTTGATAATAGGAAAGCGTTTAACTGAATATTCAGTAAGTTCCCTTGTTACCTGTAATTATATAATCTCGTGTATCTTACCTTAAAATGGCAACGGACTGAAGTTCTGGAGGGTCTCATTAGAAAACTGTTCAGTTTTTAGTTACATATGGATGGTAATCATTCTGTGTTTTAATTCTTCTTTGAATTCATAGTCAGAATTGTTCACCTCTAATGACACAATGCTATGCTCGATACAAAATATGTCAATGAAAAGAAGGAAAGAGAGGAGAGAAAAAAGAAAAAGCAGTAACTGTGTTATTTTCCTGCTTCTGTAATCTGATTTTACTTCAGTTTCATGCCTACTGTTGTTGTGTTATTTAGACTAAAGAATTAGAGCTGCATGAGCTCATGTTATATGCACCTTACATTTGCCAAGGAAAAAGTGTGAGTTATTAACTTTGTTCTTCCCCTCCAGATTTGGAAAGAAGAAAGATGATAAGGGTGGAAAGGTGGAACAGAAAGGTACCCAGAAGCCCGGGAACCTGGGAGAAGAAGAGCTGGAAAAAATGAAAGAGGAGACGGGAAGGTGAGCAGATGACCGAGCCCTCCCTTTGTCCCCTACAGAACCTGTGTTTGAGTCAGTAACTCCCAGGAACCAACAGGAGCATAGCAGAGGGCTGTGCCTTCCTGGCAGAGCCACCTCCCAGGGAATCTTTATCACATTCATAAGAAGAAATCTGGCTGTGTTTTCATTTTATCAGGACCTACAGTCCCACACTATGCTGCTCCTGTTCTGACTCCATTGGTGCTTGTTTTCCCATGGCTTAAAGAATGGTTTTTCTCCCTGCTAATCCAAAGGTTATTTTGATATTGATGTTTAGAGCTCTCGTGTTCCCCTAGTCTGTTCCTCGTTTTTTGACAGCCTGCTGTATGCCTTTCTTAATTATATTCTGCTAACTCCTTTTAGGTCATGTAATTTGAGAACGCTACTGTCTTTTACTAGGCTATCAGCAGGCTGAAAAGCGCGCTGCCCGTCTGTTAAAGGGCCGGTTTCATATCCAGCAGTAATGGCAGTTTGCGAGGGCCAAATTCTCATACTTGAAGAGCGTTGTGTTCTGTTGGACAAGAGGTCCTTCACTCATCTTTGAAGTTAATTCTGGCACTTCTCCCAAGTAGTTGTGTAAACATCTGACTTTACAACATGCAACTGAATATTCATATAGTTCTGCAATTCTCTGCCTTCCAAACAAAATAAAGCTCGGAAAAAATACTAAGATAAGGCAGAGCTGGATCTAATCGTACATATTTGTGATTACTCAGGGGAAGTCAAATGTATCCAGTTTTTCGCTGGCTTATTAGCTAAGTTTATCCTCATGGTTTTTAAGAGTCCATTCTTATATTTTTGTCTCCATAGTGGACGCACTAAGGGAACCACATCTATTCACTGTGTTTTCTTGCACACCATAGTCTGAAGTATATCCTGTTAACCTTTAACCCCATCTTGCAGTCAATTTCCATTGAGAAGACTGACTTTACCAATAAGGAGGCGGGGGAGAAGCTATTTAGTCCTCTCTCATTTTTGAGAAGCTGATAAGCCCTGGCTCCAGGGTCACTAGAGCAGTTAAAAGGAAATCAAGTGCTCTGCATTGTAGTTGACCAGTCACCTGGCAGAGCTCCCCTAAAGACAGGAAAAGTGCTCCATCAGAGCCCAGGCTTCAGTCATCCTGGACTGGAATGGAATTCGGGGACAGACTTAATGCAGCATTGCAGAGACATGTGCACTGGGGGCCTGCATCACAGGTCTTTCTGCCCCCCAGCCCCGACTTCATTTACGGAGACTGTGTCCCGCGCCTCATCTTCGGGAATCGGAATTGTTTGCTAGAATGCAGACTGGCCATTTTTTGCAGTTCAGTGCTTGCTTGAAATGGGGGTAAAAATCTCCCAGTGGTGGGTGGACTGCGTGCCAGCTAGAAAATTGATAACTCATAAAATAAGGTGAGCTGTCTTTAAGCAGGAGTTCATTTCCTTTCTAGTTTTGCCTTTGGACGCAGGTGCCTGAGGGAGTTTTGTTCTTAGAAGCAAAGCTGTAAATTTGCCTCTGCTGACTGTAGGGGCTTCAGGACCAATATTCTTAAAATATGTCTGGTGAAAATATTGAAAGAACTGTACTACTAGCCTGCACCTAAGTCACCTCCAGCACATGGACACATTAAACAGATCCAGTACAGGTTTCCTACTGACAACATGGCCTCAGGAGGGCATCAAGGAAGTTGAAGGAGCTGATTTTAGGGTTGGGTGCTGTGGAATCAGTGACCAAGGAGTTTCAACACTCAGTGGTTGAGGACCATGGGGGACCATGAGGAGCATGGAGCATGGCGGCCGAGGCTGAGTGTGTGGCGTTGCTCACAGCCCCGCAGTGCCGCTCCTTGGCTGTCCATCATCCATAGGAAACCAGTTTACTGCTCTACAGATCTCAGCAAGTGTGCTACTCTTTGTGGATAGTTGCTATGGAGAAAAGATGAAAATAGAAAATAATGATAAATGCTCTTATCGTCCTTTTCTTCAATATAATCAATATCTGTATCTTTGAAATGAGTCGAGTTATCTTGTTGCTTACTAATTCTGTCATAGTTCTCCAGGGTAATAGTTTTCCATTAACCCTTTTCAAAGTGTTTCAAGCCCTTAAATAAAGTACATACTGTATAGCATTGGGGGTAACCAATGATCAGAATCAGTTTTTAAACCTCAAGAATTTTTTGAGCTGCTTTGGCCATTGGCTCTTTGAAATGGATAGACAGCTATAAGAAAATGCTTTTAAAAGTGGATTTATTTTTGAGAAGCCACATAACCAATACACCAATAAAAGTCTAAATCAACTTCCTTCTTTGCACAACCAAGAAGAAATTACGAAAAATGGCGGTGGAAAAAGAAGAATTTAAACTAAACCATAAAACATAGTCTGTAGACCACCTGTGTCTAAATGAGATTGGTAAAGATAACTATCCCCGAGCCCCACCCAACACTGGAGAATCCAAATCTGGAGAGCTGCAGGCCAGAAATCGTTGTTTACTTGATAGATAAATCTGAAGTGACTCCTCAGCTTTTTGAAATCCATGAAACACTGGCTTGGAGGAGTAGGATGCAGCTGAGACATCAGGCTTTCTTATTTTATGAAAAAAATGATACGTAGGAGAGTTGTGGAATATTAGATGAAAACATGTGACATTCACTTATGCTGTGGAATATTTGTTTAATGATGCAAAGATGTGTTGCATTTTTTATTTTGCATTTGTTTAACACTGTAAAGCTGTGTGATTTGGTCTAATAAAGAGCTGGATGGTCGGTTAATGGCTAGGCAGGAGAGAAAAATGGGGGGGACTGGCAGCCAGAGAAAACAAAGAGGAGGAAAATGGAGGGACCAGCATAAGGAGCGAGAAAAGGAGAGTAGAATGCCAGGGGCCAGCCACCCAGCCACAGAGCCGGCAACAGAGTAATAAGGATCCTAATATGAATGTCTGTGTTTGCCGATGGTCTTAGGTGACCCTGTGAGAAAATCATTTGCTCCCCCCCCCCAGGGGATTGTGACCGACATGTTGAGAAATGCTACTCTAGAATTAACACCCCATACCACAGGGGTGGGAAGAGCTCATCAGCTCATGAAGAACATTTTGGAAGCATAAAAATATAAGGATTGTTATTAAAGTTACAAATAATTATATCACAATCCCATAGCCATTGTTAATATTTTTATAATCTGTTTTCTTTGCCTACTTATCATTGGGAAGCTTGCTCTCCACACTGCATACATAGGTTAACAGTTCTATTTTCACACATGGCTGTCCATGCTGCATAGGTAAAATAGTTATATTTTTACATAATTACATCATTGTATTCCAGATGCTTTTCCCTTCCCTTCATGTTTTTGTAACATTCCATTTTGATCACTGAATAGTCTCTGTGGATAGCATAATAAATTCTTTATCTTCCATTGTCAATTATTCTGCATACATATTTTTGATTGTTTCAGATAGCACTTTGATGAGCATCCTGGTACAAAGTTCTTATAGCTTACCTCAAATCACACATTTCTTGTGGAATTCTTCTTGTTGTATCTTTGCCCAAGTATTAATCTAACTTTTGTTCTAAATATCAGGATTATATTATTCCCCTTCTATTCATTTGTGAGGTTATTTTCTTATTATTCATATCTTTTTTATAAATTACCTACATATCTAATTCCTGATATAGGAATGATTAGTTTGTGTGAATACTTGACTCTACCATGAAAATGTTAGCAAAACCACATAATAACTAGATTAGTTCATAGAAACACAGGGTCTTGAATGTATGATGCTCAGTAGGCAGAGGCCACTGCACAGCCAAGGAAGGTTGGTATGTGTAGAGACATTTCTGATGTCATTACTGCAAAAGGATGGGGACCAGGAGGTTTCACTGCCTTTTACTAGGTAGAAATCCCTGAACATCCTGCAATGCATGACTTCAATCCTCCACAGGAGAGATTTATCCAATCCAAATGCCAATAGTGCAGGGTTGAGAACCCTTCTAACCTCAGACTTCACCATGTAAGGGAAACTTCCTGGATGTCAGAAACTGTATCACCTCATAGCATCCTGTGATTAATGCAGAGAAATACTGTTTGCCAGATGATGTGACTCTAGCAGATTTGTTAGTTGTGTGGGAAATTATGCCTTGTGAATATTGCTAGTTTTTCTTGAACATGTATTTTAATGCTGGCCTGCTAGGTACTGACATTAGTGATGTGGCCTGTTGATCAGCCATGAATTCCAAGGAATTGAAGAGGTTGCCATTGACAGTGTATATGATGACAGAGGCATCTGGAAGAACGGAGAGAATCAAACAGAAAAAGTTAATAGGAATAAATGTAAAGTCTTACATTTGGGCCCAGAAAATGAGCCGTACAAACACAGGATACGGAAGGTTTGACTTAATACCAAATATATGAGAAACGTGCCTGATGGTTTTAGTTGAGGGCAAGTACAGCATGAGTCAACAGGGGGATGGCCTGCCAAAAGCTTAATCCGTCCTGGGCTGCATTCCGGGAAGTCCATGTACAAAATGAAGAAACAGTAATTTCTGTTTTGCACGGCTCAGATCACACCTGGTCTAGCTGAGTCTGTTGCATGTAGAGAGTGGGAACCTCTACACTACTGTCCATGAGAAGCACTAAAGGACCCGGAGAGACATAGTCAGGACTTAAGCTGGTGTTGTGTGTTTAAATAGCTGTCAGATACAAGAGAGAATATATTTATTACAGCACTGCTTTCATCCCATTCTCCTTTACCTACTCATCAATATGTTATTTACTTGAAGATACTAGTAGAGTATTATAAAACAGAAACGCCCCAAACATTAAAATGTACTATGAAACAGTGAGTTTGTTGATACTTGAAATGTCTAATAAGAAGCCAATGACTAGATTTAGTTTGTCAGGTAAATATTAGAATTATATTAACCTCAATCACTGATGTATTCCTTCCATGTCTTAATTATATGCATACATATTCAAATAAATAAAATATTAGTTCTTGCAAATGAAATACATTAAGTCATATACCAACTAAAATAATCACAAGCATCATTAATACTAAATTTTTCCTTAGATGATCTCTAGGGTCTTTTCCAGATGTTAGACTCTGAGAAAAAATCCAGAGGAATCCACATTGAATTTCTAAAGCAAACTCCCCTGAACTTGCCAAGGCACTGACTTATAGAGTGTATATAACACTCTTCTTGGGGTGTGCAAGGCCAAGTTTCTCACTCAAAATTGTGTAGTGGGATTTTCTCATCCCCTCTCCGATTTCCTGAGTTTATGATGTGTCCCCTCTTGACCCAAGTCAAACGGTCCATGGCAACAAAGTCCTGCATTAAATAAGCTCATCATTTTTGTTCATGCTTCAATGAAATGGGCCGTAATAAAACATCAGTTCTAAAGGTCTTTATTTTCTGCTAGATGATGAACTCGATATTATATGCAAAGATTATTTGTCCTGACTAAATTAAATTAGCATTTTCCACACATTCAGATTATGTAAATTAGTATCATGAACTGACAGCAAGATTGTTTTTAACATGTCATTAATTTTAGTTGTTTAATTCTAAGAACTGAGTTTGTAATCTTTTGTAAAGTATGATTTTTTTTGCATCTTAGAACTATAATGTACTAAATATTTGTCTTCTTAGCACTGTCTCAAGACAGGTAGAAAAAAACTGAAGAAAAATCCCCTTACACACACACACACACACACACACACACACCCCACTCCCTATTTTTTTTAGGATTGTTGTATTGACTAGCATATATCCACTGACACTAAAGACTGTTTTCCATTAAACTCCCGTATTACTGACCCAGAAATAAAAATTCTCCAAATGCAACCTCTTACTGAAAATGAAAAATAAAAAGTTAAAAGCATAAAACATATTCACATCTCCCAAGACCCTCTATCCAACTTACGTCTTTTCAGGATTTGCTTTGCAGGGTGCTCATTTATTTGTCCCATCAATTAAACATCAGCTGTGTGGGTCGCTTAGAATCTGAGCAGATAACTGAAGAGACTAGGGGGCGACGGTTTGTCCAGCTTCGGCACCGAGAAGCCTAAAAACATATGGGTCTTGTTCTCAACATCAGACCTGGACAGAATGCCAGTAAGAGTGAAGCAAAGATTGAGGAAAATTAATCCGTCTCGGTGTCTGAATTCAAGGTTCTTGGTTTTCTTTCCCTTCAGGATGCCTTCCAAGAACTGCAAAGGCTTCTCCCTCACCTTATCTGCTGGGCTGTTTGTGTTCCCTTGGTTTGAATCAATACATGTGTTTTTGATATTTGGCAAGCCAAGATTTAATTATGCAGCTGCAAATTCCCCACATAAATGAAACGTATCTTAGAGATACAAAAACATTCAGAAACCATTTTATAGTTTGAGAATTCAAGGGGGTGAAAATCTATTCCCAACCTCTCTGAATTTTATTTAATTATGGAGGACTTTAATGTTACTGGAAATTGAAATGATGACCAGAATAAGAGTATAGTTTATCCAATATTTGTTCAGAATTTTTTGGTTAAAAAAAAGGAGTGCACAGGATAGTCTGAGAGAGTATTACATTGTGATTAAAATTTTAGCTGTAACCCACATATTTATTGCACTCTGAAATGCATAGAGCAACAAATGACTTGATAGGGTTTTGTCATTATTTTACCCTAAAAGAAGTGCATTTTTTATTTTTTATTAAAGAAACCAGAAGGTTGATTTCTTTAATTTGCCAAGTGACTCTTGATAATTAATTATTTACTGAACTTAATCTTTGGCACAATTTAAACTGTTGAAAACAGCCATGTTTTGGCATGGTTACACACAAATGATTAATTCAGCATGGGTTGACTTGTCAATGAATACCCCTGTCTTTTGCAGTAGAATTTGCTGGACCCCGTGGTTTGGGCAAAATAAAATGTTGGAGCAGCTCCCAGTTTTAATAGTCCTGATTTATTATTGCCACTGAGCCCTGATCAGATCATGGACCGCATTAGGTCCTAGTTTTTCAAAAATGCCCCAATTTATGGCTCCCTTAGAATCATGATAAGGCTGTGTGTTTGAATGGGGCTATGCTTGGCTAGAGAAGACCCAGTTAATTATTTATAAATTCATATTAGGTCATCCTACTGTATGGAAGTTCTGGAAAACATTACTAGATGGTGTTTCTTACGACACGGTCATGTTCTTCTTTTACACCGACAGAGGATGTGATCGGGTTGCTAGTTTCCATGGTACTAAGCATCTTCAGTGACTGGGAGGAAGTCTTGCTGTAGGCACTGATTACAGGTGTGCCCAGGCAGAGCATTAAAACATAGGATAAGCACAGACAATCGTGTCGTGGTCACAACTCACCCTCACCCTTTATTTGACGGTAATCCTTCAGGGTTACCCTTGATTTACAGGGGCTAAGAGTAAGAGCCAGGGGCAATATGGATGGCTTTATGTAATCTCTGCATTTTCATCTGATCACCGTGACACTTGACTTCTTAGAAATGCTGATGG
Organism: Alexandromys fortis; assembly: GCF_014885135.2. Classification (NCBI taxonomy): domain Eukaryota; kingdom Metazoa; phylum Chordata; class Mammalia; order Rodentia; family Cricetidae; genus Alexandromys; species Alexandromys fortis. Next base: position 11,646,998 of record NW_026067966.1, on the reverse strand, counting down.
TCATCAACAAAACTTGGCACATAACAACATTCCTATAGACAGAGGACCGGAGCACCTACATCCACTTGCCACACCAGCATATCTTATGAGCCAAAAACCTTTTATGGAATTTGAATCAATGTTAGAAGTGCTGTATTAGCAACTGCGTGTCAGCTGAGCTGGATTAATACATAAAATGAATCACTGGACTGGCACACTTTCCAACAGTCATTTAGGGAAGCTTCAGTGAGGTAAACCTCTTGAGCATTGTTTTCAAAGAATGCTCCAGTATGGCTTTCTCCTGTAGTGGCATATCACAGTAGAGTATGCATACAACTGTTGAACTCTGTTCTAAAGAAGACGTTAAACTGCTCAGAGTGAGTCTCAGGCATGTTTGGAATATAAGATCAAATTTTTTAAATGGGAAAAGAATCTTAAAAATCATTTGATGTAGGACATTGGTTTTAATATACACATATTAAATAAAATATATTTGCTATAGTCAGCAAACTAGTAACTCTATTTAAGACAATAGAGAGTTACATTTTAATGGAGATCGTGTCTAGCAGTAGAAGAGTTTGAGAGCATTTTCTGTGAAAGCCATTTGAAGACTAGAATTTACATATAAACGTTACCATGTCATCATTTGTTTTCATAGTATGGAATAAAACACTTTTAGGGATGTATTCATATTGCCCCTGATTTCGCACCATGAGCTAAAATGACAAAAACAATATTTAAAGGTCTGTTTTATGTACTTTGGGGAAAATGCTTTTTAATTGCTATGTTCTTTAGAAGAAAAAAAAAATCTAAATTTTAGAACTAAGCAAAGGTTCAGTGATTCCGGACCGTTTGCTGGAGGCCTGCCTGGAATTGGACATTGCAGCAGCAAACTTCCTTTCCTAAAAGTGCTCTCAATGTGCAGACGTATCAGATTGTTAGGAATCAAAGTATATTCTAAAATGCTGTCTCATCATCTTTTCGTATTTGGACACATTTTCTATTGTACCCTGCTTTGGAAAGCCTCCACAACAACACAGGCACAGTGCAAGGCAAGGTCAGGTATTGTTCACATCGTTGGCAAGCTTTCGTGGCTTAAAGACCGCTCTGCTTATTATCTTCCAGGGCCTACCTCCCCAAACGCCACCAGCACGTTCTTTATCTAGAAACTTTTACCCAGGCCTGGGATTTATAATCAGAAACCGTAAATATGATTTCCCCACATTTCTTAAGAAACTTTGAGAATCTCTGAGTTTCCCCCTCACTTGGGGACAGAGCACTTCCTAGCTGTCCCAGTTTGGACAGGTGCTGTTAGCATCTATGTCCGAGAAAGCTAGGCCACTTCTCAACATCCCCCAATGTGTGGGGCAGCCCTCTTCAACAAGAGCAAAAGGGTTATCTACCTAAGATGTCACTATGTCAAGGGTAAAGCCCTGTGTAAAATGCAAAGATGATATAGAACATTGAATATAGCTAGAAATATACTCCAGATACTTCAGAACTCTCTGCAGCTGAACCAAATAATGTGCATTTTGAAAGCATTTCCCAAGGGGGTTTTCATTGTAGCCACATTTCTAACCAGCTCTGCCTCCCTATGGCCTAGAGGATCCATGTGCTCCAAAGGAAAGATGATGAGGCTCCAGAGTGGGTAGGACATTTATGATAGACCTCGCTGGGCATGCGCATACTGCCATACTCCCTGATGGCCACAGCTTTAAGGCTCTCATTGGGTGAGAGTGAAATCTGTCTCTCTGATTGTTGGGAGAATAAGTAGCATTTGTGAAGCAAGTACCTAGTTCACACTGGGCACTGGGTGTTATTTTCCAAGCGGTTTTGGGGATTAAAGCTCCCACTTACTAGCTCAGTAGCCTTTGGAGCCTGCAATGCTCTGAGCCTTGCCATCTGTGAGAGTTACTGAATTGGATCCTGTTACAACGAAGAAGGCCAACTGGAGTGCAGACTTCGCCCAGCTGGGAGTGGTGCCAGGTACTCCCATTCAAGAAGCATCACCTCATTCCTTATTGATCACCGGTTGTAGTGAGCTTGGCATGGAGCCGCAGCACAGTAGCGAGGGAGTGTGGTCGGCAGCCAGAGCTTGGCAGTATGAGAACAAAGGCAAGGAGAAGGGGCACTGCCAGCTCCTCCAAGTTCACAGGGTGTGTGGTTGCCGGAAACACTTGTAACCACAGCCATTAAACCATAAAGCCCCCCCCCCCCGTTTGCATTTCTCTGGAAAGTGTTGTGTTCTGAGGGAGAGGTTAGCTCTGGTCTGCTCCTACTTTGAAACTAGTCTTTGGTGGAAGCTGAATCGATATGATATTTTATCCCCCTCCCTTGCCTTCTCACCCCCCTGACTTTACCCTATAATTTAATTAATAATTTTACCATGCGTTTAAAGTGGTTTCAGACTAAATAATAATAATAATAGTAGATCTGACCTCCTTTCTCTTTCTGCTTTGGGCTTCTGATACCTTTGAGAAATGAGGAAGTTGGAGTGCTTTGTGCTGTGACCTAGAGGTCTGCCTCCCCAGCATGTCTCTTTTCAGCAGCAGTAATAACAGTTTAGATACATGTTATACGTATGCATGTTCTTGGAGGAACTTAGCAAGTATTTCATAATTTGTCAAGTCATGAATTTTTTGAGGTTTTCCTGTTTTTCGTTTTTTGAGGTTTTCAGTGTCTATGAGTACTTGCCTGAATGAATGCCTAGGCACCATTCATATGCATTTCCAAAGAGCCAGAAGGTTCCAGATCCTCTCGGGATGGAATTGCAGATGGCTGTGAGCTGTCACATAGGTACTGGGAGTTTAACCCTGGTCCTCTGGAAGAACAGCCACGCTTACCCACTGAGTCATCTCTGTAGCCCCAAAATCCCTTAAATAAGAGATTGTTACATCTTATAGATTAAGGTCAGTAATATAGGTTGAGTGTCCTTTAACTGAAATGTTTGTGTCCAGAAGTATTATAGACACAGGTGTTCTCTGAGTTTGGGGAATATTCATGCAGATAAGCATTTCTAGTCTACAAATATGAAATGCCCTGAAATCCAAAAGGTTGTGAACATCATGTGAATCTTCAGAAACATTTGGGACATGAGAACACTTTGGATTTCTACATTAGAGGTACTACTCCACCTCTTATGGCTTTGACCAAAGTCACTCCTTTCTTCTAAAACTCTGAGTGGCTGCCATTGCCTACGGAACAGTCCAAACACAAACCCCAAGGCTTAATGTGTCTCTGACAACATCCTCACTTCATAATCATAATTTCTTCTCCTGGACCATATGAGCTTTCTTGACATTTTGTAGCCTCTGGAAGGCTAAGTCATTCCCCCCCCCCCCTTCTCTCTATCTCTCTCTCTCATCTTTCCTCCAGAAGGATAAGAAAAGGATGAGAAAGTTTCAGAAAAACTATGTATAACTTCCATAGGGTTATGTATAGCCTGGCATAAGGAAGAGGCAGGTGTAGAACCCAAGGACATCTGATAGAAGTGCTCATTCTCATTCAAGGCAAGTGGATAGTCTATTGACTATGCTGTTCTGATAGCTTCTTTGTTTGATGTTTAATCATCGTAGCATTATTGAGCTCCAGGGTTCCTGTAAAGTTCATATGATAACGTGCCTAGAAATGGGCTTCAGCTTCGCACTTGGTTGGCAAACACTGTTATTGTCAATATTGTCTTTTATATACTCAATTATGCATGTCTGTAATTTCAAGTATATCTTATCTATTACTAGATTTCAATTGTCCTGGGATTAGGATCATATCTTAGTCATTCTTTTACTTATCTCACTATTAGATTATATTTCACAGAATAAACAATAAATAGTTCTTTTGTGGGGTTTTTGTTTTTGTTTGACAGAGTTTCTCTGTGTAACAGCTCTAACTGTCCTGAAATTTGCAATGTAGACCAGACTGGCTTTGGAACTCACAGAGATCTGCCTGCCTCTGCCTCCCTAGTGTTGGGATTACAGGTGTGCACCACTGCTGCCCAGCTGCAATAAATAGTTGTGGATGGATGGATGGATGGATGGATGGATGGATGGATGGATGCAAACATATAAAACCATGTTGTTATCCTAATTTTAATTTTATTTGTAAGTGAATAATTGCTTATATGGAACTGAAAGGCAGGATAGGCTAAGCAAATGGTTAACAAAGCCATCTAGTTCACTGACATAAGACTTTGCAGAGACTATGAAATGTCAAGAAATGCAGACTCCTTTGTAGCTGTCAACAGGTTAGTAGACCTGGATCAGTGAAGCATCATGGACCATCTACTAGGTCGGTTTTTCACTAAAGCAGATTCTCAGAGACAAGACCATGACAGCCACCTGCTTTATAGACAAGTGAAAATGCCACAGGACCAGAGATCTGAGTTTGTGGCTTTGTTTTGGTTTTGGTTTTGTTTTTAAATTAGACCCTTGATCTCATCCTCTTTCATTTGTTTAAATATATCCATTTGAATTTTTTCAGGAACGTTGATTTCAATATTTTTAAAGTGAAATACTAGCCTTTTGAATTTGATGGCGGGGAAGAGAAAGAAGCACACTGACCTTAGCTTATTCTCTCTCAAAGTCTCTCATTGTGCTATATACCAAGCTGAATCACTCAGAACTCATGGTACAGGTTTTTGGGGAGCAAGTATGAAAAACTGTGACTATAGGGTAGTAACCAGCCCCGTAAAGCTGCTCTCTCAACTACAGAGCCACAAGCACAGCCCTGGAAGTCCATATTAGCGCAGAAGTAGGGTCTTTATCACCTAAATTACTCCTTATTACACCCTCTCCTCAAAGCTGCATGTCTTCTCTTCATATCTAGGTCCTAATTCTCTTGGAGCATAGGTACTAATGTCTATTTGTTTCATTTCCTTCCATATTATTTGTTTGGTTGTTTGTTGTTTGAGACAGGGTTTCTCTGTGTAGCTATGACTGTCCTGGAACTTACTCTGTAGACCAGCCTGGCCTCAAACTTGGAGATCCGCCTACCTCTGCTTCCCAAGAGCTGGGATTAAAGGCTGTACCACCATAACCACCTGGCTGCTTCCTTTCATCTTACCAGAGAGGAGATATCCAGTGAATAAAGCCAGGACTGGCTTAAAAATAGAAAAAAAAATCAGGATTTTAATGTTAATGACATAAATTTAAACCACATGAAATATTAAGAAGCAATGAGGACAGAGTGACCTTGTAGTAAATACCTTGCTAGAAACCTTGCCTGTTTTTGAGAGCGTGTTGTTCTGCTTAAAATCTGGACCAACTGCCATCAGGCTTTAAAAGTAAATAAATGAATAGATGAGGACTGGCTTAGACAAATCACATTTAAAATAATAGTGAATTCCATTATTGACAGAATCAACAGCTAATTAAAAATTCTATCAGGAAAGATGTAAAAGATGGCAAATTTCCAGTACAGATTGACACCAAGGGCACTGACATAATTGATATTTGTTCAATACCTAAGATGCTTTGCAATCTCTAATTGAAGCTTGGATAAGCAGGGGAACATCCAAGTATGGCTATACACATGCACACACACACACACCACACCACAAATTTATATTTTTAGATCAAATCATGCATCTTTGTAAGAAAGTATATGTTTTAATAGGTTTTCTTTGTGTAAGGAAAAACCCACTGCGTTATGATAACGTATGATGTAATTCATATGTTTTTAATCTGGCTATAGTGGACGCAGTAAAGTCAAGATAGGATAATTTATGAGTTAGACATTCGAATTTCAGAGTTTCATTTTGTAATAATCAAATGCATATTGAAAAAAAGATCTGTGATAGTCAGATGGTTAAATATTCTGACTCTTAAAGAAAAGGAATATAGTGTCATTATTATACTCATGTGTCATTATTATAGCCTGCTACTTTTGACAATATTAAATACAAATTGATTGTTTACCCATACAAGATTTTTTTTAATACAGCAAACTAAAAGATTGGTATCATAATATTCTTAGTTCTAACAATCAATTGTATTGACAAAAAAGTACAAATTTGCCCCAGCAGTTTCAAACAATGGACAAGTCTAGCCCGACAGGAAGGGGTAATGTAAAAGCAGGATCATTTTACAGAATAAATAGCACAGAAGTGGGCAGTTTAGTCCTGAGCAAGCATAACTCTTCATCTTCCAGCAAGCAAAGTTCAGTGCCACGAAAACAGACTTTATGCTCGAATACACCCTGTCTAAAATGTGCATGGCACACGAGATAATGCATGCCTTGGTCATGTTAATAGGCTCCTGTCTGCTCCCACAGCTCTTGAGAGGCAGAGGCAGGAAGATCATAGGTTTGTAGCCATTTTGGGCCACATAATAAGACTCTGTTCTGAAATAAAAGAAAGCCCAGTACTATTCAGGATTAGTTCATACCATCTAATGAAATATTTAAGAAGAAATGAATGTAATCTAATAAAGACTCCAGATTTTTTGCTGCATACCATTCTTATTCAAATAAGTTCGAGTTTCTCTGAATTTGAAGGATCTTTATAAGTGAAATCAAAACCTATATACTATGGAATAATCAGAAATTTAAGTTCTCAAAGATTTATGTAATATGTTTTAGTGCATAGGAATCAGGCAGAGACTATGAGGGAAACACGTAATATGTTTTATGCCCTTATCAGAGCATTTGAAAACATGAGTTCTGTAGACATGTTTATGAATATATTTATATCTTCACTGTACATTGCCTGCTAAGCAGGAGTTCCTAATGAAGGAGTATGTCATAAATTCCAATCATAGCCTAAGCAGTTACTACGTTTTGGTTTAGAATGCCATGGTATCATTAACAGCTCTTGGCTGTGTGAAAGTCTTTCTGATTGTGAGAATTTTTGTCATGCTGAGGTCATGAGTGTGGCAGATGCATACCAGGCATGGATGTGAATTTGGAAATATTTTGAAATCAGTACAGCAGGCTGGCTCGGGCTTTTGAGATAACACACTAAGAAAGTTAATTTAGGAACCTTTGGTGCATCACAAAATAGGTTAACTACTCACTGAGGTGCAGATATTATAAAGTATGCTTAGGAATCAAGTTTTGTTTTGTTTGGCGTGTATTGACATTTAAGGAAAACAGTTTCTTTGCTAGAAGAGAATTTGAAATTCCTGTAAGTAACCCAAAACAATTTGTAGGTAACCCCAAACCATATCTCCAACCCTAGGTAAATTTCATTTTTTAATTATTTTTATTGCATTTATTTATTTGTTGGTTTGGGGTGTATGTGTGTGTGTGTGCGCGCGCGCGCATGTGTGTGCACGTGTGTGTGCGCGTGCACCATTTGGAAGGTGGAGGACAGATGTGGGAGTGAGTTCTCTCCTACCATGTGTACCCCAGCGATTACATTCAGGCCATCAAACTTGGCAGCAGGGGTATTTACCGGCCAAGCCTTCTCAACTGCCCCTAAATGAACACCTAAAAATATACTTCTTGGACAAAGACATTTAAAATAAAGAAACAAGCGAGACGTTACTTGTTCTCAGGGTCTGTCTGCGAGGAGACGAAGGTCAAGCAAGTGATCATCTTTAGACACTGAAGGTGGGGGTGCAGTCTGGTTTATGGGTTGCTTATCTTTGCTCTTTTCCCATCATAGTGCCCTGCCTGGCTCCTGTGTGCTGACATTTTGCGTGGACAATCACCCCAGCCTAGTGTAAGGGCGTTTCTCAATCTGCCATGCGCACAACATTCCTGAATGCCATTTGGGCAGGGCCTTCTCTGGGAGCTCACTGGTTCCTGGGACCTCATACTGAGGCCCAGTGGGTTTATGTTCATTTTAGTCTTTCTAAGTGGCAGTTCTCCTTTGATACCATTTTGTATCCTCTTGCTCTCTTAAACTTCCTCTTCTTTTTTCTTGTATTTATTTATTTACTTATTCATTCATTTACTTATTTATTTATTTTACATTTCTCACAGGAAAGACTACCTATATTTTGTCATTTCTGGTGAGTCACCCACAATTTCAGCTCTAAAGACAAGGCACGTAAGAAAGATTGGAAGCTGAAACATAGCTCAGTGATGGGACATTTGTCTTCTAGACCCTCTTTTCAATACCCAATGTAGAGAAAGAAAAAAGAAGGGGAACTAGAGAAGGAGGGAGAAAGACAGAGACAAGGAGAACAAGGGAAGAGGAAGAGAAGGAAGGAGAGAGGGAGACAGAGGAAGAAAGAAAGGAAGGAAATAAAATTATTTTGAAGTTCAATATTTTAGTGATTTAGAAAACTAGCATATATTTTAGATCCCTGAAAGTTTTACCCTGGGTCATGTTATCATGACTTTGAATATAATGTTAAATTAAAGTTATATAAAAATTATAAATTCCAAGAATTTTAATAGACAGTTTCCTGCTATGAATCACTTGTGACTTTTTAAAGTTACTTTTCTCTTCATAAAAGTTTCTAACCACTTCAATAATCCAGTACATAGTGTTGATTGTCATCTCGGCAGAATCTAGAATCACCTGGAAGATGGGCCTCTGGACATTCTTGTGGAAAAATATATCCTGATTTTAGTAAATGAGATGGTAAGACCCACCTACTGTGTAGCTCCATTCCCTAGACAGGAGATTCTAGACTATGCAAGAGGCAGATAAAGGCAGCTGAACTTCCAGGCTCTCGTCCATCACCTCTGCTTCTTTTTTGTGGATGCAATGTGATGGGCTGTACAAAATCCTGCCACTGTGACTTCAAACACAGTGGTTGACTGTAACCTGGATGCATACATGAATAGGGCAGCTAAGTTTTGGGGTGAATGGCAAGGTAATTAAAGCATAGATGTGTCTTCAACAAGTTCATGGGTAAGAGAAAAGGTAGAACACAATGAGTGTCATAATAGAAAGCTAACAGCAATGCGTTCTGTAATTGGGTATAAAATTGTATGATCATAGAGAAGGCAGGCACACAAAAAAAATAGAGTCATGGCTGGGACAAGAGAATAGGCCCTCTTTATCATCCACTATTTCTAGACAGTTGCAATGAAGTCATTAAATTCAATTATAAGGAACAACTTAACTGTGCAGCAAATTAAAAAAAAACGAGACTTTTAAAAAATTTAAGTTCTTAATCCCATCAATAATACATGATATTTTTTGCTAACTAGACAGCAATTTAAGACTCAGGGAAATTTATATTTGAAATCTAACGGATTTTTCCAAACCATCAGAGTGTTCTCTGTACAGTTTCTCTAAAGTTCGTACGGTGCAGTTGGGAAGTTTACAGCAAAGCTTCATGGGAAAAAATAGTTATCTAGTCAAGCAAGTAATCCTGAGTCATAAAATATATTTCTGAAGATTTTTGCTTGGGACATATAGAAAATGTAATTTACCCATAAGCTGTAATTTTACTCATTTGCAAAGCTGTATTTGGAAATCGATCCGAATATAGATGTATATATAAGTAAAGAGGTTGGTTATTGTCATCTAATTGTATGTTATACTGTGTCTTATATAAGCATGGTTTGTTAGAAATTAATCAAAGGCAGGGCAGACAAAATGAGCTCTAATCATAATTTTGAAAAACTGAAGAAGCCAACTAGGGTGACCAGAAGTCAATTTATTTTGTGTCTTACGTTGTCAAGAGTTTAGGATCCTGTCTGGTCTACTAGAAGGTGCACATTCCTGGTGTATACCTTCCACACTTATGTTCTTAAGTTCTGCAAATAGCAGTTATACCCAGACTTCATTAATCCTGACCCAGTTAACCAGATTACATATCATGAATACCCAGACTTCATTAATCCTGACCCAGTTAACCAGATTACATATCATGATGATTTGACTGGCAACTTTGAGTCTCACAGTGGTGTTAAAGCAATAGACAGTCACTAGAAAAACATACTGCGAATTTAGGGTTTTTTCCCCCCAAGACCCCATAAATGGTACAGACAACCCTCCTTTGAGCGCCTGGACAGTGGCATCCAGCCACAGCTCCCAGTGAGCCATTCTTCCCCAGGGCCGACAGCCAGTACTCTGCAGAGCTGTGTGCGGATAAGCCATGATGTCCAGGAGGCCTGGAATATTCATTGCATTCATTGCATGCATAGCAGTTCCTACTTATGCAAGGTTGATTGGGATATAAAGTTGACAGTGAGTCAAGGGGCGTCTTTAATTTATCATTTTCTGCACATTACACCAGAAAGGGAAAAGACAGAGAGAAGAATCAAGAAAAAGTAAGGTATGTTCTTCAGTGCAGAGCACTTGGTGGGCTGAGTGGATGGAGTTCCCAGCTGACCTCCGGTTCTGTTGTTACTCCTCAGCACCCACGCCCTGTGGGCTGAGAGGCAGACCTGCACAACATCGCTCCACGTAAGGCCTGCTCTTTTCAAAAAAGAAAAAGAAAAAGAATTCTACTCAGCGAGTTCCATTAAAGCGAGTTAAAGGATTAATATATTTTAGAAAGATCTGCAGCCAAGAGATTCAAACCAAAAGCATTTACTGCTTTACTCTCCATCAAGCAGAAAATTCAATTAACCACCACACACCTGGTCCCCTGAGCATTCTGGCCAACTCAGGCTGTGGAGCATTTATTAAAAGTATCTGTGCTCTGCCTAAGGTTCCAAGCCGGTCTGTGAAGGAGATAAAAGAAACTGTAGCACACTTGCAGGAGGGTCTGGTTGTGCGGGCACGCGAAGACGGCGTGAGTATCTCTCTTACCGCCATCAGATGTGCGCGCTGGCTATTGTCATTGGCAGCAACCGTTACCAATGCGCCGGCGCACTTCTTAAAATAGATTTCATTGTACTTAAGTTGGTGGGCCGTCTCCTCCTGAGTTTGGCACTATTATAGTTTTCTCACTTACAAATGACAGACAAGCTAAATGATTTACTCGTGAACACAATCCCATCCTGGGCTGTCTGAGCCCCTTACCACATCCCGTCTCTCCATTTCTGAAGCTGCAGGGCTGGCATAGCCGTCTGCAGCTGCGCTCTCCCCTGCAGAAGTCTGCTTCACTGACACTGCCTGGGTAAGGATGGTGCCTCCCACGAAGATCTGAGAGCAGAAATATAAATGTAAATTTTGCTCATTAAAACCATAATTAATTTATTGAGAGTGAATTGTTATTATTTCAGGGACGAATGCATATCAGAATATGCTGATTATTTTAATGAAGCAAGAGCCTCTTCTGGGATACTTCCAGGGTATTATTTGCAAGCAGGTCACTGCAGATTTTCTGAGGGGGAAATGAAAGGATTGCTGCTCATTTTCAAGTTTTGCTTTATTAAAAATGCAAAAAGAAATATGTGCTGTATAATGTGTTTGGAGTGAGGCTAAGAAGATATCTTTGTTTAGAAAATGGCCCAACAGCCTCTCTTAAACCCAACAACTCCCCCCCCCCCCCCCCCCGGGAGTTGTTTCTTGTACCACAGTCGTGTGCATCAGAGGTAACTTGTGTAGTTGTGGCACCCAGTCCATGTCCCCACTGTAACTGTTAGTATTGCGATGTGGAATGTTCATTCAGTTCTTTCCGTCTACCCCATCTTCAAAGTCAGCTACATGAGTCTTAAGAGAAGGTATCATCCAGGCCAATTCCTTCCGAATGATCTACCCGATTATCTTTTAATTGGCCCCTGTGTTTCTTTCTGGTTGTGTTCCCCCTGCCCCTACATTTTAGAAGTACATCCCCAATCCATTGCTGATCTTCTGTATCAGAGTCCTCTTCCCTGGGTTCCCATCATCACCTCCCAGGCACTGTGCTGTAGTTATGATTCTATCAGTGGGTAAGGCAAGCGATGCCTCTGCTTGGATGGTAAAAGACAAAGAGAAATCAAGTGCAAGCGCATAATGTGAATGAACAGAGCGATGTGGATGGAAGATGGAACTGGGCAGGGTGTCTGTCACAGGGAGACTCAGACTCCCTCTCAATAAGACAGTCACACCACAGCAGACACAATAGCAACTGCTCATCAAGCCTGGGGCCAAGGAGCCTGCGTGATTGGAGCTTTTCCTATGGAAGAAGAGTGATGTTAACTAAGTCACAGAGGAGACAATGACAGCTGTGCACTACAGAAGTCATAGCTTAGATCGTATGTGAATGATGAAGGAAGACGGGGCGCGTTTTAAGCATAGCAGTACTTAATAGGGGAGTCACTCGAGCTGCTACTTAAAGAGTGGGTTCTCGGGCTGGAGAGATGGCTCAGAGGTTAAAGAGCATTGCCTGTTCTTCCAAAGGTCCTGAGTTCAATTCCCGGCAACCACATGGTGGCTCACAACCATCTGTAATGAGGTCTGGTGCCCTCTTCTGGCCTGCAGACATACACACAGACAGAATATTGTATACATAATAAATAAATAATAAATAATAAATAAATAAATATAAAAAAAGACTGCCCATTCTTAAAAAAAAAAAAAGAGTGGGTTCTCCTCAAATGGAGACAGCTAACCACACATCTCTTCACTTTTAAAACATTTGTGTCTTTACTGATTAGGTATGACCCAAGTGATATCTAAATCTCAGGTAGGGATTAAAGGGTTGAAGGGCCTTGCATGAGCACAATAAACAACGCTAGGCCTTCCTTCACCCAGCACTTCACACATGCCTTTGTAATCTGGAGCTCCACTAAGAGGTGAGTCCACCCTTCTTCCGTAGTAAGAGATGTCCTGTGTTAGACACAACAAAAGCTAGTCTCAGGGACCACCAGGTAGGCAGAGGATTAAGAAGCCAGCTCTCGAGTAGTGGACCCCCATAGGGAGCAGACTAAGGACAAGGACTCAACAGCATAGACCTAGCACACCATCACTTGCTTGTAAACAGATCAGAAATTAGAACTCTTGTGCAGATTTCTGCCATGTCTAAAAAAATACCTTCGCTGCAATTCTCATGACAATGTGCATGTTATATAAGGACTTTTATGAAGCCCCCCCTCATACCTCTGTCACGTTCCAATGTAGACCAAGAGTTCCCTTAACAGCCTGTGGAACTGAATGGGTTCCCTCCTTGTTTCCTAACTGCCAGTCAACTCTTGTTGAGCTGTCAAGACGTTGTCTGGATTACCTTCTCAGACTGTCTCTAGTGGGGGACACTGATGGTCTAAGTGGCTAGTGTCTTTCTCAGTGACCTGTCCACAGTGTCCGCATTTGTCATCAGGAAGGAAACCCCGAGGCTGAGCTGCTCCCCTTCAGCTTAGAGCCCTCTTAACAAAGACCCTGCCGCTATCCTGTTAGAAGTAGTGCAGACCTTAGTGTCTGAACCTGATGGACACACCCGCATCTTCTCCCACGCGGCACTTAAGTGTGCCCCCTCCTTTTCATCTAGGCCAGCGCTATTCCTATCACATGGTAGAGCCTAGATTTAGAAGAATGTTTACCAGTATAGTTTCTCAAGGACAAACTCACACCTTAAATGACAGCTCTTAAGGAGAACCCCAGAAGACACTGTGGTTGGGTAATACTCTTTCCCCACCTACTTGAAGTCTCCAGTATCAGTAGCACAGAAGGGGAAGGACTCCTTTTCTTCTTAAGCTTCCCGCAGAAGGGAAGACTTGAGTTCTCCTGATGAAGTGCCCTCCACCTGTGAACTGGGCACACATGCTCGATGCTGTGAGTCTGTATCTCTACTCATGTGGCTACTGAAAGGTTATGTGTCCAAAGCAAGCTTGCCAGGCCGCGTGCCACCTCACAACACAGGGACAGAACAGCGTGTGTGTGTGTGTGTGTGTGTGTGTGTGTGTGTGTGTGTGTGTAGGAAACGTTCCCCACGCTTTAGCACAGTGACAGAGCAGCATGTGTATGTGTCTGTGTGTGTGTGTAAGGCTAATTCCCCACGCTTCAGCACAGGGACAGAGCAGCGTGTGTGTGTGTGTCTGTGTGTGTGTGTGTGTGTGTGTGTGTGTGTGTGTGTGTGTGTAGGCCGCGATCCCCACGATTCTGCACATTTTGGTGTGACTAAGCACTTAACTGCAAAGGTCAGAGCGTGGCCAGGAGAGCACCCACCAGGTGTGAAATTCTAGGTGACAAAACAGAAGGAAGAGGAGGCCTAAAGAGAACGGAAAGGATATGAAGCCTATTTCCTCTTATTCTCTGCATTTTTCCTGTTTCCTCTCCAGGAAGTTTGCGTAGGCCTCAATATCCCGGACAGTCAACATGAGGGACTTCATTCTTTTCCCTATGATGGCATTACCACTGTGTCAAAGGTCTCTCATCTTTTTTTTTTTTCAGATAGAACCCTTGGCAGTCCCTAAGACCAAAAAGTGCTGTATTCCAGAAAAAAAATTAATATAAAAGGAAAGAAATGCCTTATTTTCTCCACTGCTTCTCCTAGAGCTGCAGATAGAGAGCACACGCAAACGGGAGTTCTGGGGAGTAGAGACCACTTCTTGCCACACACGGGTGTCAATAACAATAAGAATAAAACACATCAGCAAGATATGAATTTTATTCAGCCAGCAGAGCTTGCTCAAGGGCAGATTCTTATAGCTGTCTCCTCGGTGTTGCTTTGGCCAGCAGCCTGGGAGCATCTTTAATGTCATCAGGCTTAGTGACACCGTTTTTAGGGTACTGTCTATAGGATTTCTATAAGGAATCATACAGTAGTAGAGAATATTTTAAGGAAGGTGTAGGCTGTTATTTTTCCACCCCCATCCTGCTTTGGGGCTAATTTTCCAAGGAAAGCTAAAGATGTTTACTAAGCATTTCTAGGAAATTTATCCACATTATGAGAATACAGATTACAGGAACTCAATGCATTAGCCATGGCAAAAGTTTAATGGGTCTGGGAAAGGTATAAATTTAGGGAAAATGTAAATTGCAGTACCGGGAGAGCCATCACTGCGTGGCAGGTCTCTTGAGATTGTAGTATTTAGTTGCCGTATGAAGGAGTAAAGAATGTTGCCATTTGACATTGTCAGAAAAACAAAAAAGATAATGGTCAGGAATTGCCAGTGGCTGCCAATCATGATTTTAGAGTATGCAGTCAACTCTATCATATATAACAACATTCTCCATGGGAAATTTGGTCGATTCTGGGCCATCTGGGATATAGAAAGTCTTTCTGTTATCTCAGCTGGGCAAAGAACCTGTTAAATAATCGAGACCCTTGTGAGTTAGGTGTTTTCAGGTCACGTCTGACCTGACCAGGCTTCCCAGACTTTATCATTTTGCACTGCTTTATGGCCATTTAGCATTTCTGGGGGGGGGGGGAACAATAGATCCTCAGCTTCAAGAGGAGAAACCCGGGAGATATTTTATCTCATAAATGATATCTGCAGCTGAGGACGTGGTTCTGTCAAGTAAACGTGCTTGCTATGTAGACATGAGGACCCAGGTTTGATTTCTAGAATTTTGTAAGAGTCAGAGATGGCCACACATGCACCTGTAAACCCAAGGCTGTGAGGAACAGAGACAGGAGGATTGTTGTTGTATACTTGCCACGAGGCTAGCTCCAGGTCCAGTGAGGGACTCTGTTTAAAGCAAATACAGATGAAGAGCGACAGAGAACACCCTGGCATCTTCTGGCCTCCCCACGCGCATTGGCATGCATACATGCACACATGCCCCCCAGACACTCATGACCCCCACGCTCGTATGCACGTGAGCACACAGACACACTCGAATGCTATCTACATATTAGATTTTTGCAAACCGGGAAGAACTCAATGTTTGTATATGCTAAGAGAAAAGCATAAGGAAAAGATCTGTATATAAGATTGTAGTAACTACGTTAACTAATTTGTATGTCAGTATTTTAGAATGTTAGGTTGCTTTGCAGAAATATATTTATTGTAAAAAGTAATCAATTAGCCCATCAGTTGAGGTCTCTTACCATATCAGATATGGTTTAGGCTACCTAGAGAAGTGAGTGGTGCCCTGCCCCGGCAGGGATGAGAAGACAGTGAAAAACCTTGCTGTCATTAAAGCAGCTTTGTTGAAAAGATGAAACATTGATCAAAAAGACGGCATTTTCTGGTCAGTATAATAATAATTTTAAGAATAATATTAATAACAATCAAACACTGCAATTGTTCTTGACCACGTATAGCTTGCGGCTTTGAAACCATATTGATAAGGAAAAGCTGGAGAAACGCGGCCTGTTCTCTGGAACAAAGGATAATTGTAGTGACCTAATTGTGGCTTCTATTATAAGAGCAGAATGATAGCCAAGCAAATTATCCCCACTGTCAAAGAGAGCGCTGCAGCAGGTACTTTGTAGTTTCTTTTTAACAACAAGACTGCTTCTCCCCCATGTCCCTCCCTGACCTGCAGCTCTGTCACCACTAGAGCTAGCAAACTTCTCACCTCCTCTCTACCCCTCCCCACTCTGCTGTTTGCCCTCACAAAATAGCAAAGAGAAATGTTGCCCCTAAACCTTCTTTGAACTGGGCAGACAGTCAAAACTGCGCCTAGCGACGTTAACCAGGCAGTTTGTGAAAGTACCGAAGAACTAGGAAGGTATAGAAGAGGAAGTAAGGATGGGAGAGCTCATTCAGTGGTATTTTACCTGAAGTCATAAAAGGCAAGCGGGAGACTCAGAAAGGAAAAATAAGGGACTCGGATCACAATGTGTTCATATCACGATTATGCGAGGCTCTTTGAAAAATCAAAGGGAAAATGCCCGGTAATCTGATGGAAAAATCAGCCAACGATACGGACAGCTCACGGAAGAGGAAATGAAAATGGCCCCTAAATATATGAAAAGATACTCAGCCTCGCATAATAGGAGCTGGGCTAATTAAAACCTCATGGAAACGTGACTTCTCACCTGGCTTATCAAACTTCACGAAGTTCGACAATGCGCCCTGACGATGAGACTAGAGACACAGCTGGCCTCTTGCAAGGCAGGTGGTAATGCAAAATAAAATAAAAGCAATACAGAAGGGAGCTTATTGAAATCTAGAAAAAAAAAGTATATGTGTGTTATTCTTTAACAGAAATCCTTCTATGAACAGACTCCAAAGCCATCTTAGTGAAATGCAAACTAACTGCTACAATTTGCTCAGGCATACTTGCTGTCCTGGAGCTTGACTCTATTCGCCAACTGAAGCTTTGTGGCAACCACAGAGCAAGTATGTTGTTACCAATTCTCTCAGAGTTCTGTGGTCATCAGCGTTTTTTAGCAGTAACGATGTTTAGAGAAAAGACTACTGTGGACTACATCACGGTATAAGCATAACTTTTATGTGCACTGGAGAACAAAAGACTTCATGAGTCACTTCACGGTGATACTCACTTGCTGCTGGGGTTGGAAATCGAGCCCACAGTCTCTACGAGGTATGTCTGCACTTGCCAAACTCTGGAGACACCCAAGTTTCCAAGACTCTTGACTGGTTAAATAAGCACAAGCACAGCACATGGTGAACTGCCACGAAGTTTTTGTTTTAAAACAACAATGTATCCATTGGTTCAAATGAAGTATTCTTCCAGATGTCTGGGTGAAAAAGCAGGATGTATGGTATCCTAGCTGTTGTATAACAGAGAAGGGATATAAATATATAAACATGGATGCTTAAAAAAAGTATAGTTACACTGTTCTGGATAAGCAAGAGAGATAATGAAAGCCGCACAGACAATTTTGTCCTATTTAATTTAGGAAAATAATACATTGAGGTTGGGGCGATGGCTCTATAGGTAAGGCGCTTGCTGTACAAGTGTGAGGACCTGAGTCTGGATCCTTTGAACCCAAACAAAGGCCTGGCCTGGCAGCATACATCTGTGTCCTCAGCTCTAGTGTGGCAAGGGGAGGTGTGGGGTGAGAGCAGGCTGGTGTCTGAAGCTGTGTCAACCAGTCTAACTAATCACTGAGCTCCAGGTTCAGTAAGAAACTAGCTCTCAAGGAATAATGTGCACAAGGCATGGGAGATTTTGCCTTAAATGCTAGACCTAAGAGTCAGAGGCAGGTGTTCTGAGTTCAAGGTCAACCTGGTGTGCATATAGTCTTCCAGGACTTCCAGGAGAGTTACCTGATGAAACCTGGTCTCAAAAGTGGAGCGTGGTAAAAGAGGACGTCCAACGTCAACCTCCAAGCATACACTCCCCGCAGATGTGCACACACGTGCACACCGGACAAACATGTGCACATGGCTTACATGTTTAGTGATAAAAGTCAAAGTAAAAGAAAGAATAGTCTCCTGAAAATTAAAAGCAAACCAAGTTAAATAACCTAACTAAAACAAATTGGTACGTAACCACTTAGGAAAAGTAACTGGGTAACATTAGAAACAGTTTTGACTGTTCATAGTGCAATAGAAAATAGAGAATTTCTATCTCTATTTTAGAGAAAATAGAAAATATTTTATTACAGAAAATAGAGCCAAGGTAACACCATAAGCTTTAATAGCCTAGTGGTAATTGCTACTGTCTAAATGTTTGGGCACACCCCCCAACCCAACAACATTCCTGTATTGAAACCTGATTGACACAATGAGATTAATAGGGGTAGGACTCTGGGGAGGTGACTGCGTAATAAGGGAAAACCTTTCTAAACTAGATCAGTCCCCTTAGAAGAGACACTGAGGCTGCTTTGCCTGTCTGTAAGGCACAGAACACAGTCAGAGGCCAGCAGTCTATGTCTGAGAACAGGATCCTCCCTTGACCCTGCTAGCACCCAGATCTCCAACACAAACCTCAGACATGTGGCTGATGAGCCACAGATTGAGACGTGATGCGATCATTGTTATTTTAAGTTATGCATTATTTAAAGTTGCATATATTATAATGCAATTATATGTTATATATACATGTAATACAGTTAATACAAATATAATGCAATTATACATACAAATACATAATTATATTAGTATAAAGAATCAAGATATTTTATTTTAAAAAGAATATGTAGGTTTTTATTTACAGTTAAGTAACATTTCGGCAGTGTTTAAACTTGGATCGGAATTATCCAAGATGATGATTTTTAAAAACTCTGTGCTTTCAGACACAATGGGAATCAAGAAGTAGATGCCTCACAAACCCAAAACTAGATCTACTATGTTACACGATCATGTTACTCTTGGGTCTATACTCACAGGACTCTAAGTCAGCACACATGGAGAGATACTTGCACATACTTTTTTATGACAGAACTACCCACAATAACCAGGCAATGGAACTGGCTTAGATGTCCATCGTCAGATGAATGAATAAAGTGTGTCATGTATGCGTGATGGACTTTTATTCAGCTGTATGAAATCATGTCATCTGCAAGAAAACATATGCAAATGGAGATAATCATGTTAAATAAAATAAGCCAGGCCCAGAAAGACAGACATCATGTGCTCTCTCTTGTATATGTAAACTAGGCTTCATGAAAGTGAAATACACACCCGTGCCCGTGTATGCATATATGACATGAATGTATAAGGTATTTGGGATGAGTAAAAGTTATAAGAAGTCAAAGGGGAACAAGAGAAAGATTTGAAGGAAGAAAGAAAGATAAATACTATAACATCTTATGTGTTGTGTATGTAAATACATGTGTACATATATGATGTGGATCTCATGGCACTAAGAGTATTTCAGTAAAATCTAAATATGTTGAGGGAAAGCGTCTATTATAGAAGAATTTGTGTGTGTGCATACATGTGTGTATCACTGTGTGTGTGTGTGTGTGTGTGTGTGTGTGTGTGTGTGTGTGATGAAGACAGAGAAAGTCTATTTTCAGGGAGGAAGAAGACAAGAGAAAGTGATGGGTGAGGAACAGAAACAAAGCACAGGGCTATACCAATATGAAAATGTCCTAAGAAACTCGTTATTAGTAAAATAATAGTGATGAATAAAGAGAAATGTGCACTTCCCAGCTCCACTCCTAGTAAACTCTTGTCAGTGAGCACGACTGAACCTCGACTGTGTTCATCCCCCATTCATTTCAGAAGGAAAGGGTACTTGGGGAACACCTTCTGCCAAATTAGAATGCGAGATTTGTTGTGAACCTGAGGCTACTTACTTGTCAGATCCCAGCAAAGAAACTATCAAAAGTAAATGGGTCAAGACAAAAGGACAGAGCAACTGACACAGGGCCACCCCACACGCCCCGCCCCCCCAACTCTGGGCAGCGTGCGCGGCAAAGGGAGGAATGAATGCACGTGATTAAAGCATTGTGTTCATGTATCATGGGTTAAATAAAAGTTCACAATAATTTCACAACCCCTGTAATGGGCAACACAGAAAAGAAGCCTCTAATAACTCATTCCCCCCCCCCCGGAAGTACCCAGGACAATAATGCCTTAATCTGGAAATCAGGAACAAAGAAAGAAGGACGGAGGGAGGGAGGAAGAGGGGGGAGAGGGAAGGAAGGAAGAAAGAAAAAAAAGAAAGAGAGAGAGAGAGAAAGGAAGGAAGGAAGGAAGGAAGGAAGGAAGGAAGGAAGGAGAGAGAGAGAGAGAGAGAGAGAGAGAGAGAAACATTTTTACTGATTTGCCTGCACTGGGAGAACTTCACTAAAATTAAAACTCCAACTTGTTGAGAGCAAGGTTTTCTTTTTCCTTTTTCTTTCTTTCTTTCTTTCTTTCTTTCTTTCTTTCTTTCTTTCTTTCTTTCTTTTTTTACTGTGTTGCGAAATAGAGCTTTTGTATTTATTTTTAATTATTTATTTTTTCAAAACTATCTTTTCTCATTTTATATAATCCCAGTTCCCACTCCCTCCCCTCCTCCCTATCCCTTCGCCTTTCCCCCCATCCTACCATCCCCCATCTACTCCTCAGAGAGGGTAAAATTTCCTATGGGGAGTTAACAAAGTCTAGCGCATTGCTTTGAGGAAGAACCAAGGCCCTCCCTACTATATGTGCACTGAAAAAGGTATCCCTCCAAAGAGAGTGGATTCCAAAAAGCCAGTAAATCCTGGTCTCACTGCCAGTGGCCTTAGCCATACAACTCTCACCCACATTCTGAGGGCCTATTTTGGTCCTATGCTGGTTCCCTCGCTGTCAGACCAGAGTTGGTGAGCTCCCATTAGCTCAGGGAAGCTGTTTCAGTGGGTGTCCCCATCATAGTCTTGACTTCTTTGTTCGTATTCTCACCTCTCCCACACTTTGACTGGACTTGGCGAGTCAAAAAAAGGTTTTCTTATAGAAGAATTCTAGATATATCTATAGATATAGATATAATGTGGCCTTCCAAATGATGATTTTACAACCTGTTATGAAATAATTCAGCAAAACTCGTTGATGGTTAAATGAAAAAGTAGTCACAGAACTTCCCGGTGGACTCCAGTTTGCTCTCTTGTAGGTAAAGTAGCATAGCCAGGCACTGGGTGCATTCTTAGGGATACAACTTAAAGTGCATCGCTGGGATGCTGTTACCCTGCAGCAACATTCTCATGAATTGACATGGTAACAGTAGTGAGTTATCTTCGGTGCCATTGCTGTCTTATCTAATCAAAATAAAATTGATTTTGATATACAACTTATATCCTATGGTAGTGGTAATTAGGAAAACTTCATATTAAAATATAGACTTGGAAGTACATATTGAGCAGAACTGCCTTCTGAACAAGGTTATTGGGCATTACAGGAGTGAATAAAATATTTCAATTAAATAAACAAGACAATCAATTTGTTGATAAGTCACTTATGAAAGGGAACCCTGGTTATCAGCCAGCTTCTCAACAGTCACACTGTTGTGCAAAGTGGAGCCACAAGTCTATGCTCAAGGAAAGACGACAAGCCAATAATTCAATCTGTCAAAAACAGCCTTTGGTACAGAAATCATATTTTTACACACTTAAGAAATGCTGCCTCAACGCATTCTTCTTGAGGAAGACACACTGTGGGTGTCAGGACTATGGGAATTTATTAAGTCTGATTATCTTTGTAGATTAAATGTCAAGTTATTTGCTGTGTTGGTTGGAATGAGAATGGACCACATAGGTTCATATGTTTGAATACTTGGTCCCCAGTTGGTGGAACTGCTTAGAAAATATTAGCAGGTACGGCCTTGTTGGAGGAGGCATATCGCTGGGAGAGTGACTTGAGGTTTCAAAAGCCAATACTATTTTCAGTTAGCTCTCTCTTCTCCTCCTCTTCTTCCTGTGTCCCCATCCTGTCTCCTGTCTTTCCTCCCTCCCCCAAGTGTGTGTGTGTGTGTGTGTGTGTGTGTGTGTGTGTGTGTGTGTGTGTGCCCGCCCTGCTTCCCATGGACCAACCTCTGAAACTCTAAGCAAACCTCCAATAAACTCTTCCTTTGAATTTCCTTGGTCATGATGCCTCATCACAACAATGAAAACAGACATCTGCAAAGGTGGGGCCAAATGAGAATTACACAGAAATGTGCTTTTACAAGGTAGGCATGGATCCACTACAAGAATGGATGGGCAGCATGAAGCTAGTCATAACACAGGGCTATGGAGCTCCCTTCACCTGCTTCTTAAGCAGCAGGATTCTTAGTGTGGAGGAGAGGAGATACAGGTGTGATACAGCTGCAGCTGGCAGGGAGACTGCTGTTTTTGGTTGAGAATGCTTAGGCCTCAGCGTGACAGAGCTGAACGGGGATCTTCATGAGAGGAGCCCAGCGAAAGGTCCCGAAGTAAAATAGGGTCATGACCTCAGAAGGGATTATGAAGCCTCTCCAGCCTCCTGTTTCTTTATGTAGTCTCTCTGACACATACATTTTTCTCCCACCATTGCCTGAGATGATGCACCCAAAAAAGCCCATCAACACCCATGCCATGCTGCTTAGACCCAAACCAGAGCTATTTAAGCCTCCTTTCTCTACTCACAGGAAATGAACTGACACGGACAGTCCCTGTATTACTTACATATATTAGTGCTCTATAAGAGTGTGTAATCTGGGGCTTTGTTTTGTAAAATGTAAGTATCTTTGTTTGATTTTATAATAAAAGTTAAAAATAAAAAAGAAGAATATTTAACTCTACTGACTTTTTAAATGTTGAACACATACATTAGATAAATCTTATGTGCTCATAACCTTTACTGCATACATCTTCTTGTAGAGAGGAGGTATCCTAAACCAGCCAGTTTCTACATCATATTTATAGGCCAGGACTGAGTAAAGACTGTATGTCTTTGCCCATTCCTAGGTGTCCCTCCCTCTAATTAAAGAACCTAACACCATTTCCACAATTTATATCAAGATGACAAGTTCCTTCCACACCCAGGCCACATGGCCCTGCCCTTGTAGTCCCCATGCATGACGGACCATTACCACTTTCTTTGTCACTGGATTGTAATCTGATAGACTTATGTCTCTCCTGTAGATGAACCAGGAACCAAGTATGGCTCTGTTCTTCTTCCTAATACGCAGTGTAATTGCAGCAGATACTGAATGCATAAACAGCCAAAAAAAATTAGCAGAAAAGCTCACTAGACACACTGAAGAAGTTTGTGGTCCCATTAGGGGCAGAACGTCGAGAGTGAATCAATAAAAGGTGTTGGTTCTGCTTTGTTTTTATAGTCTTAGTCCAACATGTGGAAATGGGGGATGTCCTCCAGTCAGAACAAAGGGCATGTTAGTGTATAAACACAACACATGGAAGCAGACTGGTTTGTGTAATCCACCTACCCTCTTCTCCAAAAGGAAGCCATTTAGTGACCGTTGTGAGCAAATTTTACAAGGCTTATATAATACAAATGTGTTCAATGCCTACAAAATTGGGCCTGAAAAAATGCTATTGCATTTGTTCCCATTTGTAATTTTCAACTTTTATTGAAATGAAACAAACACACAGAAATTTCCACAGAAATCAGTGGATTAAAGAACTTTATAGCTGTGTATTTCTGACAAATGCAGAGCTTACTGAAGCTACATGGTGTAGCGAAGACAAAGCAGTGAGGCCATAGTGAGGCTATAACTAACAAACTCTGTCCTCTGTAAAGATTAAAGAGAGATCTTTTACTAATGGAAGTTGAGTACTCTTAGTAGAAGGAGTTGAGCTGAAGGAACAATAATTTGTCATAACCGAGACACTTACCTTAAATACATATAAAAATTCCAAAACATGTCATATACAAAGGTTACATTAAGATGCGTTTCTGGAAGCAACCACATTATGACTTTCCCATATATCCTGCCAAGCAGTTCCATGCGGGAATGTCAGTGTGTAATTTACAAATATCACATCTTCCTGTATGGTTACCTCCCGCTGGCTTCTCACCTCCCTTTAGAAAAGGAATAACGTTAAGTTGGGATAGTTATCTCGCGCTAATGACACTCCTTTGGAAGGCCCTAAAACCTTTCAGGGGTGGATCCTTGCTGAAATAAATATTTCTGTGACTAATTAAATGTATTTCATACCCTACAAATGTTTGAGATTTAAATTAGAATGTATGCTACAACATCATTTTGAGTGACACAAGAATAGTAATTTAAGGTCTCACGTGTTCTCCTGAGATAACGCCCTCCTCCACTTTGCTGTGTTCCTGCCCTGGGAGTTGATTTTCTGTGATCTTTGATTTGTCAACTGTCCTGCTCCTATATGAGCTGAGCTTGCCCCAGTGCTTCGTTTAGTTTGACGAGTCTAGACTTTTCCTTCACCTCTTCACCTCCTTGCCGCTTCTTTTTCTCCCTACTTTGTCTCCTTGAAGTCTCCCCATAGACAGGAGACTACTCACAGGGCAGCCGGCTCTCCCAGTCCATTAACCCCCATTTGAAGTTGGGTCCGCACATAAACACAGTTCTAGGCCCTTCCCTGTCCTCTTTTACTTAGTGAAGTCACGCTGACTGTGCGCCTGCAGACTTTCTTCCTTACTTCAGGGAAATATGTGCCTGGCTAAAACTATAAACATGTATTAGCTCTTGGCATCACCCCTATTTTAGTCTCAATTTTATTGCGAAGCGTGGCACTGTAGCCACTTTTCATTCTGTTAGGGATTCATTTTCTTCCCCACTGCTCCGCCATGTGATGTTTTGGGGAATGGCGAGCTAGCCAGGCTGTCACTCCGTCTTCTGCAATCCACTGGAGATCCCCAGTCTGACTGAGACATGCTCTTTGAGGAAACCGTTCTCGGGAACAGATTAACGTGGTGTGCTGGCTACTTTTATGTCGGCTTGACCAAAGCTAGAGTCATTTTGGAAGAGGAGACCTTAATTAAGAAAATGCCTCAACTGATGGCCTGTGGGTAAGCCTGTGCTCCATTTCCTTAAATGCTGTTTGATACGGAATGGTTCAGATCACTGTGGGCTAGTAATCCGGTAAATAAGAAAGCAAATGAACAAGCTATGAGGAGCTGGCCAGTAAACAACACTCCCCCCATGGCCTCTGCTTCAGTTCCTGCCTGAAGGTCCCTGCCTTGGCTTCCCTAGACAATGGACTATAAGCTATACAATGGAATAAACAAAACAAAGTAAAACCAGTTTTCCCCGTATTGCTTTGGGTCATGGTGTTTGATCACAGCAGTAGAAACCCTAACTAATACAAGTGGGATATGGCGACGTACCAACATCTCTTTGAATAAATCAGACTGACATAGTCCAATAAAACTCCCTGCAGTTGGGGAATTTGTCCACATCTTCATTGTCAGTTCAGCAGCCACTGACTATATCTAGCTAATAATCACTTGAGTGAATTTTTAAGACTAAAAAAGTTTTATTTTATTTTAATTAATTCAAGTTTAAATTTATAGGGCCACACACAGCAAATCTAGGCAATATAAAACATGAACACTACACACCATAGCCAAGGAAATGGAAATTAAAAGGGACAATCAAGAAATATAATGGGAAGGAGGTAAACTGCCTTCAACGAGGGAAAAAAGATGTTTCAATCATTCAGAGTTAGTGTACTCAGGACAATGGGGAGTGAGTGGCACCATGAAATGAAAAGGTTGCTAGGTGATTCTGAAATTTGAGGATGTTAACAGGTTGAGTTTCCAGTGGTCAGTAGACTCCCAAGTAGAAACAACTAGAATTCTCAGACTGCACGGGGTGGAGGAGAGTCACAACAAGACATATGAACTGGTTTCCTTTGACACGGTCTTGAGAGAGCCCCCTCTCTTTGCTCTTATGTACCCCCTTTCCAAGACTGCCTCGTCCTCCCCCACATGGAGAGACCCCGAAATACAGCATAATAATGAGGGTGCAGAGAAATGACCACTTCACCTCCTGGGTGATTAATATGGAATTAGTTCCTGCCAGCCTCAGTGGTGCAGGGGAGACTGAGGAAGAATTGGTTTTGTTTTAGCAAAGAAAAATACAAGATCCCATGTCTTACATGGAGAACCTTTTCATCTATGAGTCTCTACATACTTAGGAAGCTTAACTAATTTGAAAAACCTCAAAGAAAGAGAGACATGAAATAAAGAACTCAGATGCTGGTGTCCTATCTCTGCTATTTTAGAAAAATCAGGCTTGGCATTTTCGTATTCCATTAATCCACAAGTGTAGCCCCACGCGGCGGCCAGGGGGTATATATCTTTCTCCTGACGATTTCTCTCAAGGCATCGCAGTTATGAGAGAGAGGGAACACACAGAATCGCACCCTTGGACTTTCCTGGCGTCTTTTTACCTTATTTACAATGGAAATCCATCCCTATCCTTGTAGTACGGTAAGCATTCTCTAATAAACCAACCTGCACCATTCCTTGGAAAATGGAAAATCTTGGCACAATGCCCACTTTAGACTGAAACTCAAATTTCATTGGAGCAGACTGTCTTCTTTATAAAAAATTTTCCAAAACAAACATCCATGAATCTGGGACACTCTTGCATTGAAAGGGGACAGGAAAGGCACTTTAATGGGCACCCTGCTGTGTAATCTTTTCATCTTAATTCAGAATTCCTTAGAGATACAAACTGCCTTATGAAAAAAATACAAATCCTTCCAATCATTTATATGTCAGGTACGTTTTTAGCTTAGTGAAAACAGGTATGCAATAATGTATCCTGGCATTTCTTTTCATCTGTTGTGACCCCGAGGTAGGTGCTGCTTTTCTGCCCTGTGCTTCTTTCTGTTTTATTTTGTTGCTTCTTTCTCTTGCCCAATTTCTTCTCCATTCTCCTGAGATTAAAAAAAAAAAAAAAACTAAAATACAAACACTGTCCTCTCTCAAGAAAAAAACAAAATACTTTGAAAGACCATGCCTTCTAACGATTTCGACAAAGGGTTTGATGTCTGGAAAAGGAAAATAGCAGCTACATACAGAAACAACTGTATTTGTTTGAAGAGAAGTTGCTGGGGACTTCGGGATCTGTTTATACCTGGTCCAGGGCTTCTGTCTGTGTCTACAGGCAAACATAGACCTTTCACCGCTAGCCATAGCCTCTTACTGTCTCTGAGTTATGTATGGATTTCAATTTTGTCCCCATCCTGTTCAAGGCAGGATCATCTTACTCTCGCATCCCATATATCCTACATCTTCTTTTCTCAAGGGGGAAAGGTAAAAGGTCCTCCGAACACCATCCACATCATGGGTGTCGAATAGGACATCTAAGTGAGCTTCCCATCTTAGTGCACTAGTCTAATGCCATCTGGATTCGTCCTTACAGTTCAGGTGGGTATAGAACCCACCTAAATACATGTTCTGCTCCATCCCCAGTCTCTACATACTGTCACTGGCTACCAGTAACTTTCTGAGCTAGCACTTAAAGCTTCAGGGCTATGGAGTTCTGCCAGTAATGAGTTTAATTTACTTATATGTGCCAATTCATCTCTGTCACAAGCCTATTAATTTCTTCATTATTTTACTCTGTCCCTGGCCCTTGCACAATGAGGCACAATGATCCCCATTTGTGTAACAAGAAGAAAAGGTGGAGTCTCTTATAAATTACCTTCAATTCTGCTGCTTTTAGTGAACAGGCAGTCCCTGTATTTCTTTTTCATATTTAAATCAATGTTTTCAAACTCTTCTTCAGAAGAATACACTGAAACTCTGGAGTGCTGAAGAGTGACATCATAGCAAAAGTGTAGGCTTCTGATGGGCACTTTCCCACGCAGCCTTGTCCCAAGAAAGACTTTCACCGCACCTCTTCCAAGGCGGACGTTTGCCACAAGCGCAGCTCCTTTATAGGGAGGGACTGCTGTCAGTTCCTCGTCAGTCACAGATGTCTCCATATACCTGTAGCATCAGTCGGAGATGTCTCAGGGTACCTATAGCATGGCACCCTTCATCAGTCAGAGATGTCTCAGGGTACCTATAGCATCACGTCCATTCATCAGTCAGAGATGTCTCAGGGTACCTACAGCATCACGTCCATTCATCAGTCAGAGATGTCTCAGGGTACCTATAGTATTGCACCCTTCATCAATCAGAGATGTCTCAGGGTACCTATAGCATGGCACCCCTCATCAGTCGGAGAGGTGTCAGGGTACCTATAGCATTGCTATCAAAGTGAAGACTGACAAATAAAGGTCATGGATTTAGAACTAATCCTCTTGTGCTTTTGACATTTCTGCGTGGTGTAATCTTGAAGACACAGGAAGGTGACAGCTAAGGGGTTAGCAAGAGTTAACAGAGATCTGGGAGACTGTTTCGTTGTATTAGCATCTGAAAGTCACATTCGCCTGCACCACCTCTCTCTTCTCTATTTTTCAGGACTGGAGGCAAACACCAGGAGCTAAGGGAAAAGCTGGCAGGAGGTCTTGTCGATTATGCCGCTGGAGCCGCTGGGCCAGTGCATGACATGGACGATGATGAAATGGACCCCAATTATGCCAGAGTGAACCACTTTCGGGAGCCCTGCACATCAGCAAATGTCTTTAGATCTCCGTCTCCCCCTCGAGCTGGACCACTGGCTTACCCTCGGGATGGACGTCCTCTGTCTCCAGACAGAGACCACTTAGAGGGTCTCTATGCCAAGGTCAACAAGCCATATCATCCTCCAGCCCTGGCTGACAGGTAATGCTATGAAAGATGGTTTGCAGTTTTAACTTAGTAAGTCTCAAATCATCCCTACCGCTGAAGCAAATAAAAGCATATCCTTCAATCTATTAAAGCTAAAATGACATGGTGCCCTAGACAAGTGTTCCACTTTGACCTACCATGAAGGTATCAGTCATCAAAAATAAAACAATAACTGGCTATAAGGTGGCATGAATGAATGGTAGCAGCAGAGTCATGGTACAACAGGGAACAATCCTTGCAGGAATACAGTGCAGAGAACTAATGATGAAGACTTTGAAGGCCTATTATCTTTTTGTCCTGAGAGCCCTATTGTAAGAAGATGGCATGAAACATGGAGGTGAGGAGTCAGACAAGGGAAAATGGCTTCCAAGTAGGCATAATTGGAGCGGGGTTACAGATAGCTACCACAGTGCAGGAGACTTTGAAAAATAAGATCGGGATTTTCCAATCGAGGAAAACTAAACTGCCTGGCAGATGTGGAAAATGAGATAATCTTGGTCCTAGGAGTTTGATGAAGCGGCAAAAGATAGGATGTGACCTGGAGACTTAGGAGCAAGGGAAAGAGGATATTGAGAACGTCTGTCTGGATCAAGTTAGGAGCAAGATGATTCCAACTGCACCTCTTGCCCAAAGAAGAATGTCCTGTCAGGGAAAGGATGTCCTAAAAGAACTTCGGTCTGTATGCATCGTCATGTGACCTTGGAGTCAGGAATGAGTGGATAGAACTTGTTCTAATTGACTGCTGCTGTTTGAGATCTGTAGGGAGAAAAGGAAGAGGATGGTGCAAGAAGCGCTCATGCTAGATGAAAGAAAAAGACTCATTTTCCAGATCCCCTAGGGTTCCGACGACCACCGGGACCCTAGCAGTAGCCAGCTTTTGTGTGGTAGCATGATATATCGCGTATGTTTACCGTTTACACATTTCCCCAGCTGGGTGATATTATGCACTTTCAATTAGGTTGGGGAGAGGAAGGGAAATCATGGCATTTTATGCAGACTGTAAAGTGTAGCTTCACAAGACTGATTACCTTTCAGAACCTTTCCAATAACCAAGTGAGAAGCGAGGAGCAATTTTTAATCCTTACTGTCAAGCTTCCAGGTTGATGATATTAAAGAAAGATGGTCAAGTTTTGCATTAAGACAAAATGAAAATATAAATTCCTATGACTGTGTGATGCGGCCATCATAAGCAAATTGCTAATTCCAAGGATTGATTAAGAGTTGGCCTTTTTCTCTCCAGTCTTCTCATAGGGTTGAATTTTATCATGTAAATAATAATGCTATTCTAGAGTCTATTCCAGGCTAAAGCATAGTCAATCTTCCTTTCCCCCAGTCAGAAGGGCTTCGTAGCAATCCTCTTCGCATACATACGATAGAACAGCAACACATGAAGACTGTATTCCCCAGACCTTCCCGAGCTGGTGTGCTCCAGTGCTGATTCCATGGGAGTAAATGTGGGACATTCTAAAAGAAGAGATTATACCAAACCAGAAGCAGAATTAACCCCCAGAAATAGGGGTTAATTCTCTTTTACTGTAGTCTTTTTTCAATGATGTGTTAATATGCACTGTTGACACCCGAGAATACTATACAACCAGAACGCATCGTACCCAGAGTATTTGTCACTAAAGTTTATTTTACCCGTATTTTGCTAAGACTCTGTATTGTTCAGATTCCTTTATCTGTGACAAAAATCCACGAGACAAACAACCCAAAAGCAGAACTCTTTGTTTGTATGTGGTTTTGTAGGTCTCAGTATGTGCCATGGCCACTCAGCCAAGCTGTTCCTGGGCTCCACATCATGGTGTGAGAAATGTTTGGGGGCAAAGCTACTCTTCTAGAGACAGCAGGAAGCAGAGAGGACCAGGCCCTTCAAAGTCCTGCCCTTCCTGGTGGTTAATATTGGCTGTGAACTAGGCAGGGTCTAGAATCTGGACGTATCTGTGAGGGAGTCTCTATATTAGGCTAGCTGAGGTGAAGACCCATGCTAGAGTAGGCATCAGCAAGTATTTCATGAGTCAGAATTCCATACTAAATCAAAAGGGAGGGGCAAGCCGAATAATAGGGCTTATCTGGCTTCCTGATAACGTGATCAACTGCTTTGGTTTCTTTTCTCATAATTTCTCCATCATGATAGGCTGACTGCACCCTCAAACTGTTAACTAGAATAAACTTTCCCCCACCGAAGTTGCTTCTTCCCAGATATTTTCTCACAGTGAGGGGAAGAATACCAAATGTTCCCCCAGACCCTTGCTTCCTCATCTATGACCTTATCAGCAGACCAACCCACTGACAAAGTTGCCATCTCTCTGTGACCTCAGCCATAAACACTGTTGCACTGGCACCGAACCTTCAGTACTGAATCCATAGGGGACATTTTTAGTTCTAAACTATAGCACACATGTGGATACACTGTTGCCCATGTGGTAGTCCAGGAAAGAAAACTCATTGCATAATGTTAAAGACAGCAACTTTAAAACACTGCCAGAAAATGGTTTCTTTACTGCCAAGCCAAGGTTCTGTTTGAGTAACAGAGTCTTCACTTTGGCTCTGGCCTCTTCGTGTCAATGAGTGCTCCAAATCTGCCTTCTACAGAGCCTTAGGTAGCTGTTAAACTTTTGGATAGCAGATCAAAAAGAAACTCTTTTTACCCAGAATTGTCTTGATTCTGCTCTTATCTTTAATTGTGTTGAAACTCTGCTCTGTTCCTTTTTCTTGAAGTCTTAAAGCAAGCAATTTTCCCTTGATGCATAGCAAGCACTATGAAATGGTAGTTATTATCATCATGATTACTATTATGACCACTCATACTGTCCGAGAGCAATGAAATTCTGGGCCTACGTACATATAAGACAGTTGTCCGAGCAATGTCTCCAAGCAGATACCTTATTTTCTGAGTTCTAAACCTATCTTATTTTAAAGTAAAGGATGTATCACTTTCTGACCCATCTGTTCAATCATTCTTCATTCAATAAGCGTTCATTTGTCACTTACTATGTCCTAGATACTGTAGAAAATTCCAGGGAATATGGGAAGATGATCCTGACATATCAATGAGGACTAGAGGAGGTCCTCTTATATCCAGTAGAAATCCAGTGGAAATGGAGAGTTGTAATAGCCTGTAGTTAAAAATGAAAGCTTTTCTTTTTTGTGTGGCCCATATGCAAAAGGCATCCTGAAGCAAGTGATGGTAGAGCTGGCTTTGGGGGGAGATCCTTAAGCATCAACAATAAGATAACTGCTTTCCATTACAAAGTAGTCAAATGTGAACAAGGATCGAGTTGCTAGAAAGAGCATGCATTTAAGGAAGTCCAGAAACACCCAGGACACGGCTTGTAGGGAAGAAGGAAAGTGAAGGGAATGAGTCTAGTCTGCACAGCACATTGAAGTCACGTGTCCATCAATAGGTCACATGTTGATAGTTCTTGGTTGATAGTAGCTGCCTAGAAGTCTGTAGGTAGAGCATCTCACAGCTGTCTAACTCGGACTCCAGAAATCTGGGTGGCAGTGTACAGTGGGGACTGATGTGTGTCCCCATCCTGTGACCACTGTCATAACTGTGTCCACTGAGGTCAAGAGAATGAAACCTACAACGAGAATGTGGCCACTCAAAGGCCATTGGTTAACTTAGAGATGGCAGTGCCAGAAGCTTAGTAAGAGGCCAGGAAACTTGCAGTGAGACTCGATGAGGAGGAGGTGAGGATGGAGTGTGACCCTAACAGTAATGAGAAAGCAGAGTGGTGGGCAGGAAAGGGTATCTCCGAAGTCACGTCTAACACGGTGCTTCAGAGAGAGCTAACAAAGTCACCTCACAGTAATGCTGCAGAAAACGGGGCTCAGGGAATGGGAGTAACTGGCCCAAGATTAGGACTTAATTCTTCACCTCTCTGTGTTCTTTTCCCTCACCCACCCTGTCTCTCAGGCACGCCTTCTCCCTTCCTAATGCGGTGTGCAGATAAAGTGGCTCAGTTTCGGGTTCTTAACATGTTAAAGGTGCGTTAAACCATGACTTCTGGAATGGGGCTGATCTCTGTCAGGTTCTCTTCTGGATTACAACGGCATGGACTTCAGTAAGATGACTTTCCCAAGATGCCATGTCTCATCCTCGGGCAAGCAACGCAACAAATACTTGTGGAGCGTGCATCAAGTTCCAGGACTGACCATCGGTCCTGAGTTCAACAGAGATTGAGGGAAAATGGTACATCCTCCTTACAGAGGGTTGCTGTACACTAAAAGATAGGTAGATTTTTTTTAATTTTTTAATTTATTTATTTATTAATTACTTAAAGATTTCTGTCTCTTCCCCACCGCTGCCTCCCCTTTCCCTTCCCTTCCCCCAATCAAGTCCCCCTCCCTCTTCAGCCCAAAGAGCAATCAGGGTTCCCTGCCCTGTGGGAAGTCCAAGGACCACCCACCTCCATCCAGGTCTATCTTAACAAAGACAGTGGTGAGCACATTGTAGTTGCCACAGCTGGGCTGTTAGACTAGTAAATGGGAACAAACAAGGGAAAATCAAAGTGACAGGAAGTGTGGTATGAGAGAACAGAGCTTCTTCAGCTCCACTCACAACTCTTTGACACCCAAGATTTTAATGCTACCCCTAAGCATTTATATAAGTAATAAAATACATATACAAGTTAAACAGTTACTGATAATATATTATAAATACGTTTATTTTAAGATGGTTTTTTATGTATAATTTTACCCGGCATTAAAAATGAAAGCAGATTTGCATACTAATGAGATGCATGCTCATTTATTTTACATAAAAAATTCAATCATGGCTGAATATTTGATGCTATAGGACATAAACCATCTTCAGCGTTTTTCAGAATTGATCAATACTTTGATTTTATAATTGCCAATGCTAAGAACACCACTTCACATAAATAGAACAAAATGACAGAAGTTGTGCTTAGGGCCCCTGTTGGAAATTCTATCCTCATCATAGGCCAGAATTCATATATTGATTGTTCTCTGTGAAATCCAAGCCAGCAACTCTAACATCAATCTTTCAAATCAAACATTCTAACAAAATACAATTGAAAGACACATGAAATTGATATTTTCTTGCTGAGAACTGGTGGTAGGAAAACATTCAAAGTCTGAGTTTTCCATAGTCATGTAGGTAGAGTAAAAATACTTCAGCCCTTAACACACAGCCTTCTGAAATCTGAGCCAAGGTATAGTGTTCAAAGCTGTTTATGTTGCATGATCAGGGCCAAGGCTGCAGTGAAGGTGAGGGACACGGCATGGGTGAGTGCTGCCAAAAACACCATGAACTGATTATGTGGTAATCATGCATCCAGAGACCTTTTACTGTTGCCAAAATTTTGCAACCTTTATATCCATTTATGACCTCTTATGGGGTTATGACTCACAGCGTAAGATACTGGATATTAGTGGAAACAGAAAAGGCTCAACGGCAAGAGATAAAAATAGAAAGGTCCAAGAGCTGAGCAAAAAAGAGGTGGGGTGACTGACCCTTGGTCAGCAGAATGAGGCACTACACTCACCGTGAGTGAGATTCGGGGATAGCTGTGGGAGAAAGAAGGAGCAGGCTGAGGGTTTATACATGGGGTACAATCCTAAGGGACAGCTGTGGGAGAAGGAGCAGGCTGAGGATTTATACATGAGTACAATCCTAGAATTCTGCAAGCTGATCAATAACAGAACATTCTCACCTTTCTATCTGATAGAGGCTTAATGCCATAATGCTTTAAATGATGAGCTGGTTAAAAACAATTTACTTTTTTATTAAATTTTCATCTCTATAAAAAATGTATCTGTTAATATATCTGTGCTCAAAACTGACCTATTTAGTCCTGTCTCATAATCTATACCTGTAGCCCTCTTGGTGGCTGGTTCCCT
This sequence comes from Alexandromys fortis, assembly GCF_014885135.2. Lineage (NCBI taxonomy): Eukaryota > Metazoa > Chordata > Mammalia > Rodentia > Cricetidae > Alexandromys > Alexandromys fortis. Next base: position 11,612,429 of record NW_026067966.1, on the reverse strand, counting down.
GGATACACTCAGTTCTATTGAGTTTATGAACACTGTGTTAATCATGGTGTACACAACTGGATGCCATCTTTCAGAGTCACCCGAAGTCAAAGGATTTTGTCTTCCTTGGCCCTCATCCTTTATATCTATTGACGTGACCTGAACTTACACATCAGCTCCAATTTCTAGCTTATGTTATACTTTTTCTAAAGCGTCTATGCTTTTTCATTTGCATTATTGTTTTAGTTTGTTTGATACTATTAGAATAAACCATGACCAAAACTGAGGAAAGATTTTATTTGAGCTTGCATCTAGAAGGGAAGTCAGGGCAGGAACTTGAAACTAGGAACTGAAACAGAGGCTGTGGAGGAATGCTGCTGACTGGCTTCCTCTTCCTCGCTTACTCAGCCTGCTTTCTTACACAACCCAGGGCCAGGGGTGGGACCTGCCCGCCGTGGGCTGGACTCGTCCACATCAATCATTAGTAAAGACAGTATACCCCCACAGACTTGTCAGCAGGCCAATATTATGGAAGCATTTCCTCAGTTAAAATTCCCTCTTCCCATCTGACTCTAACTTGTGTCAAGTTGACAAAACTCTCTTCAGGACAGTTGTCAAGCTATGTATTATTGAATCTTATATATGTAGAATAAATTTTTATTGGAGGATTTTTTTATCTAAACTAAAAATATACCTGTTAGGATTAAAGCCAGGCATGATTGTCATACACCCCCAATCCTAACAGGTTCAAGATGAAGCAGGAGAATCATTTGTTTGAGCCTAGACTGGGCTACATAGTGACACCCTGTCTTCCAGCCCCCTTCCCCCCAAAAATGTACTTGTTAGTTTTAGCTCATTATTATCATCCATAAAGATATTCTGTTTGTTCAAAGTATTAGCTATGCTTCATAGGTTAGTTTTGTCACTCTCATATTTAATCGTTGAGACTCATCTATGTCATTGATAAGATCATTGATCAGTGTCAAGTATAATCTTTGCAATTCATTACTTGAAACCTCCATTAATCAGCTCTCTGTGGGATCTTCACTTAGCCATACAGTTGACTGTATATAGTTTACACTCTTCATTTCAATCGGAAATGCTGGAAAACGTCTGACATACTTTGATATGTGCCGTGCTTGGAAGAGCCACTCTGCTTACCATCTCTTACCCTAGGCACGAAAGGAAACTACATGTTCTTAGTGAGTCCAAAAGTAATTTTTTTCTAGGACAGATGATCCAGATAATGATTACATTTAGACATAATTATAAGATTTTATGTGGTTCAGTAATACTGGAACTTTCGTATTTGCTTACTCGGTGTTTATTGACTAATGAGTGATAACTGTGAAATTAAAGTGGTCAATAGCAGAGAACACCCTAGTCATCAGGTAAGTGTCCGCATTCTCCAGCATGTATGTGCAGGTGCTTTGTAGAAACCTTTAGTGAGCGTCTGTTACATTGCAGAGCTCATACAAAGGAGTTTAGCGGTCCTGCCCCTCAAGAAACCCAATCTAGCGGCTGAGTCTGTCTCATAAACAGATTAAAAAAGGATCATAGTGTGGTGTTAAGAGTTATAAACCGAATCCACTATAAAAAAAACCTTTAAATTGTAAGCACATTTTATTTTGGAAAAAAACTGAAACTTTGGCACTTTCCAGTAACATTGGTTAAAATGATCAATTTTTCAAAAACTTAAGTTTGAGAACTGTAAAATCAAGAGAAGGGTGTACCCTATATCCACGGGGCTGTCTGTGGCTGCAGTGGAACAAGCCCATAGCCTGCCTCCATAAACATCAGCTATGCCTCTCAGGAAAGCTTCTACCCAGTAACATTGGACCATAGAACACAGTAGGCTGTATATTGAGGGCAGTGAATTTACGTATAAATGCTTATGAAGGTTATTATTGTATCTTGCTGTTGACCCTTGAAGTCATGCATTTTAGAACCCAATAGATTCCATCTGTTCCATGGTCACATGGTTTAAAGCTAATCCTACCTCCAACTCTAACTCTTGCTGGAATATTACAATTATGAAAAACAAAAAGGTAGGAACAGAAAAGTGAGAGGATAATATACAAAACAACTGAGAAACATCTCAGATTCTGTGAGTTTTGTCATATCATTTGCATAAATGAATAATGTAGTTGTTAAACAGTGGGATACTTAGGTAATTATCTTATTCAATCCGTAGCTTATTAGATATTCCTAAGCTAGTCATCAGAGTGAAGGCTATCTTCTTTCCATGTCACTTGAATGTCCAATAGCCACATGTTGAGCCAGCCCAGTTGTCATGGCCCTGGAAGAGCTGTCAATGACAGAATGTGTGAAATCACATCTCTTGGCTATAAAACTAGAAAACCCAATGGATATGTTTGTGTTTTCCATTCATGTGGCCCTGGCCTCTTCAAGTGACCTCTACCCATCTTCTTCCTTGTCTTCAGTCTGGGGAGGACCTGAAGCTGTGGGTGGGGCTTCCTGTGAGTAGGTTTCATCTTGTGTTGTATCATAATTCTAAAATAATCTTGTGTCTATTATCCAGCAGAAAAAGGTTATTTGAAAGGGTTGAATAATCAGTGAAATACTCTAAGCAAGTCGATTCCTTTGTAAAAAAAAAAAAAAAAATAGCCAGGAGTCTCCAGTAACTTCACATTGGCAGAAATTAAATGGTCACTTCTATACACAGGAGAATGTGAAAGATAGTGTTTCATCTTTTCAGTCAATGAAGTCAGAAGAGAAAGGAGTTCCAAGTGGCTGTTATAGATCACTGCTTGGAATCCATCACAATCAGGTCAACTCCAGATGACTTATTTCTTCTCCCCTTTCTCTCCCCTTTAATAATGCAAGTTTTAGATGAGCAGTACACAGCACTGGGGTTAAGTATATTCCTGTTAGCTTCACATGGGAGGTTTTCCTTATCGGTACCGTGTAGTCCCTCTCTAATTCAGGCAGAACTATTTCTGTCTGAGTAACTTCGACTGTGACTTAACTGAAGTACTTGGGTAGCTGTCTTCTCAGTTTTGGCAATCTCTGAAAATTCTGTTTTGGGAAATTCTCCAAGAAGAGGAAAGATGGATTTGAAAGGTATCAGCAGGCTCGGCAGCCAGGTGGGAACAGCTGGGGGGGGACGAATCATGTGCTCCCGGGGCAATGTAAGATAATTGATATCTCTGTCACAACAGTGTGTTAATTGCAGAGATGCAGCATTTCACTAAGCCTGCTCTGTCACAGACAGCTCGCAGGAGACTGATGTTTGTTCCCAGTCTCCTCCCTAGAGATTTTCCCAGTTAATTTTATTTCAGTTTCAGAGTATTTTAGATCTTCCTTCTGACTCATACCTTTATGAAACCCGTGTGTGGGATCTGAACAGTGAATACAATAATTTCTTAGAGATGTAGGNCCTACAAGCAGAGCCAAAGCCATCTCATTTCACTTCAGGAATCCCAGTGATAAATGCTTTTTCTATGGAGATTTAACTCATCAGTTGAATGAAACAATCAGACTTTCCCCCCTCAGAACATAATGCCATTCATGTTTAAGTGACTTTTAGATAATAATGAGAAATCTCTTAATGAAAGAATCGCTATGACCAGGTAAGTGCTAAGAGTAACGGATATATCATTAACTCTACTTTCCCTTCTCTTTTAAAACTTGAGTTCTCATTAATTTTTCTATGTTCTGAGAGCCCCACTTTTGGGCTGATGCTACTAATAACAGACAGACTAAATTATCTGTTTTCAGGAGTGAAAGATGTAACTAGTCTTCTAAGGAGGAGGGTTGATATGCAATAACTATCCATTCCTAAGGCCACCTCCCCTCCTAACCCCAGATAAATAAACATACTCTACCCTGATTGTTAAAATGATTGTACATTTACTCATTTAGATGTTTTTCAAACAAATGACTTGAACTTTGGGATCTATTCATCTAGCTAAGTATTTACTCAGATGAGGTTGAAGGGTATATACAGGCTATCCTCAGCAAAACATGACCCAGCACAAATGGAATAGGGTGTTGAATTGATGGAAAGAACAGTCATGTTTTTCCTTGGCTATCCACAGGACTCCCTCCCTCATTCGTTCATGCCATACATTCTGAGATGCCTGTTATACACTAAATGCTGTGTACAAGGCTATGGAGATGTAACAGTGTGTTAGGAGCCTTGAACTCTGTCTCTTTCTCCAGCAGAACTAGACTGATGCTGATCTACTGCAAGCCTCTTAGGACCTGTGGTTTGCATTCATCTATTAGGCTAAGCCACGTACCTTTTCATTACACAGTCTTTGCTGATGCCAAAGACAGATTTCAAAGTACCCTCTTTACAATTTCTGGATTTAATGCAATGTGTAATCAAGAATAGGCCATTGTTAGGTCAATTACTTTCCTGTATTTATCTTTTCAAACAATAAATAATCAGTGGGATTGAGGGGGCAGTAAAAGAGAGTTTTAATGCTGGTACTCATAAATATCCACCCGCTTAAAGAGACGTTTTAATATTTATATGTGGTGGAATGCCCTCCCCTCTAGAGAGAGCTTGGCTGAGGGCGGATAGGAATCCATGCAGTATTCCTGAGTCACCGCTTTGTATGGGCTCACAGGCAAGCCTGAGCAAGCCAGGGGCTGTGCCCAATAGTCAGTCTCTCAGTTCCCAAATTACCAGTACCTGTGTGTACACACCTAAGAAGGAAACTTTTTGGTACATACTCAGTGGGCTTTCTATGTCAAGTTTAGTAGAGGACCCCGGGCCTGACCATGCTCTTCAGACCAAAGCCTGAAGAGATCACCTAATAGCACTGTTTCCCGCTGTTGCATTCCTCATAAAGTGCAGGACTGGAAGACACTGTTCAGGTTATACGCACTTGACACCAGGAGCCAAAAAAGCACAGTCGTGTTCTGGAGAACGTTAGGCTTAACGTCAAGCATGAAGCGAGAACAGCTCCCAGGCACGCGCACTCCGTGATCCCCGAAAGCATGCTGTAAGTGTGTAGTGAGCGTGGTATCAATGGAACTTCTATCCGTTGTTACTTACTTTTCACTTGCTGGCAGGGAAGGGGAGCCTGTGTACAAGAGGACACAAGAGGCTGAACATAGAGAGATTCTGAAGCTGAAACTTATTTTGGGGAACTGCTTCTGTTACCCAGCACTGTTGCATAACTAGACAAATCACTTCCCTTGTTTCTTGACTTACATGTCTAGAGATGAGCCTAAGCACAGTACCTAAAGAGAACGCTGTTCCTAGGACTTACATGTGTTTGCATATTCAAGTAGGGTGCATCATTGTGTAGTTAGTAAGCATCTTTATATGTAGTAATTCCTGAGAATTTATACCATTCTGTCATTAAAATTACTATTCATCCCATAGACGCTAGCACAGTGACAGATGCCTATAGTTACAGCACTTGGAAGGCTGAGGTACAAAGACCATGATTGGGGTCCCTTAGGGCTCCACAGCAAGACATTCACATAAAAATGCTGTCTGTTAATTCCCTTGTTGGTCCTTACTAGCGAACTGAAGTTGGGAGGAGAAGTATATTTTGCCTCTCACTGTTTTTTTTTTTCCCCTAGTGTTTGTTACTTATATAATTCCAGCAAAGTATCCAAGAGGGAGTTGATATTGGTTCTAAACTGGGGGTTCTAAACTGGGTGCAGATCTGTACAGCTGCTTCAGCAGTCAGGATGCAGGACCACTTCCATCAGCGCGAAGAGATGGCCCACGTTCCCCTTTGTAGATACCCTTCCCCCATCCCTGCCGCTCGTCAATCACCAATCTGTTTCACATCCCTGTAAGTGTGCCCTAAGTAGCATAGTTCAAAAGTAGCATTAGGAAAACGGAGACTATGACATTCTGACACTCACTTTTTTTTCCCAAACACTATAAGGTTCTTGAATCAACCATGTCATTGTCACTATCAAAGAATTCCTTTACTCTGTGTTGTTGGGTAGTAATGGTACACATGTAGTATGATTAACATTTTAAGCATTATAGAGATGGGAGAGATGGCTCTCTTCCGGATTTTATGTGAATACATACTCTATTTCTTCCATTTCTCTCTGTATACCTTTTTTTCTTGCCTTATTGCACAGGCTATAACCTTCAATACTATGTTGAACAGCAATGGAAACACTGAAGACCCTCACTTTTTTTTTTCCAAACATATGGAGAAAGCATCCTGGCTTTCACCTTTGTAATATTAGCTACAGGGATTTTGTTGGTATCTTTATTATGTTGTGGAAATTCTCTTTAAATTCCTACCTTTCTGAGAGTTATCAAAAGTCATTGAGTTTTTTCCAGGTGTCTTTTCTACTTCAACTTATATAATCTTGTGATTTCCTTCTCTATTCATTCTCAGATCACCAACCATAATTAAATAAATGCCACATAGTTTTGATATATAATTGCTGTCATATTTTACTATTTGATAGCATTTTGACAAGATGTTTTGCATCTAAATCATAAGGAATACTGGTCTATAAGTTTCTTAATTTCATCTTTCATTTTGATTTGGGTGTAAGACCAGCTTCTCTGAATGAGTGGGGAAGTAGTATGTACTTTTCTTTTCCTGAAGAGTGGGTAGAAGTGGATTTAATTCTTCCTTAACCCTTCAGAAGATCTCTCTGATAAGACTATCAGAACCCTGACATTTCCTCTTTAGGAGGCTTTTAATTATAAATTCAAAGACATTAATAATTGTAAGTCTGTTTAGATTATTTTGTATTGTGTGAATTATGGTAGTTTTAATCTTCCTAGGAGTTGATTCCTTTTTTATCAAAATCACATTATGGAATTATCTGTATCTTTCTTAACCTGTTGATAAGATACTGTCTTGTCTTCTGAGGCAAGCACTTTACAGATTAACTACCCCCCCCCAGCCTCTCATCTCCTTATTAACCTACAGGGTCAGCTGTGTTATTCGCGTTCCTTCTTGATACTGAAACTTACGTTTTTTTCTCTTTTTGTTGTTGTTTTATTTGAAAGTCAGATCATTTTATTGATTTTTTCAAAGGATCGGCTTGTTTTTCCCTCATTTTTCTGGTTCTAATTTCCTTGATTTCTGCTTTTTGTTATTTTCTTAATTCTTTTTGTGTTGTTTTCATTTGGTTTCATGTCTCCTTTTTTCTAATTCTCTAAGTGGAGGGAGAATACTGATTTAAGACTGTCTTGTTCGATGTAACAATTTGTTTTAAATTCCCCATTCAGCCCTGCTTTAGGTATATTGCATACATTTTGATACAGTGTATATTTGTCATTTGTTATGTCTTTAAAGTTTACTTGAAAACTTTTCTTTGACCTGTAAGTTAGATATCTTTGGTTTTAGGGATTTCTCTATTATCTTCTTACTGTTAACCACTCATTTTACTACACTGTGATCACAAAACATATTCCCTACCTTATGATTGTAACTTTGTCTCTTCAGTTTTATCAAGTTGGGGCTTTTACCATTTCTATGACATAATTCCATCATTTTTAGCTCTCAATATTTTCATAAAATGTCTGTTGTCAGAATACTTCCATGCCTTCGAAAATAATTTTATCTTGCTCTTTTAACTGCTTAAATTTTTGATGTTTAATTTCAGAAGTTTACTGGGACATACATGTGGATATATGTGTTCCTGTGTGTAGATATGTATGGATGTATGGGTGCATGTGGAGTGTGCATGTGTGTACATATGAGTTCGTGTGTATGCAGGTATGTACATGTATATGTGTGCATATGGATGTGTGCATGACTGTGGATGCATGTGTGTGAATGTGTGTGTATAAATGTGTGCATGTAGATGTGTGCATATGTGCACCTGTATGCATGTGTGTGTGCATGTGTGTATTTCATGGATATATGTGTAGTATTTAAACCTGGTAGGATATATATAGCCTCATAAATCTATGACTTAATCCTCTAATTAGCTTTGGAAAATGGGGTATCTCTGCAAATATTCTTCCTTTGTTTCCATCTTAACTCCTGCCTCAGAAATCCAGTGAAATAAAAAAAATTAGAGCTTTCTGTTCCATTTTCTTGTTTTTATCTTTTAGTTTTGTTCTTCTATAATGTCCTGTTTACTAATTTACTAGTCTTGCCTCTGGTCTATCTAATCTCCCGTTAAGCCAGCTGTTGAACCCTTAATTTTATTTGGTTTGATTTTCATTTTCACATGTCTGTCTGCCTTTTGTTGCTTTTTGCTTGAAACTGTTATTCTTTGATGAAACTCTCTCTTTCATTGTTTTCTTAACAAATTAATTATAGTTATTTTAAGAATAATATCTAATATTAATATCTGAATTACTTGTCCACATTGATACTAATTTCCTACTTATTTTCAGTGATTTTTTTTCTTTTCTTCTGGTAAGCAAGATAATTTTGAGTAAATGATAGACAAAGCCCCTAAAAAGCTGTAGAAATAATCTAAGGCCGATGCTGTCTTTCTCTGGAGAGGATTTACAGTTTGCCAGACACTTGGAGTAGACTTCCATTCATCCTCAAATCACAAAGGCCAGCAGCTAGATTTTACTTTTGAAGATAGGTAGTTTTTTTTTTTAATTTTTGAGATTATAATTTAGTTATAGTATTTCTCCCTTCCTTTCTTCCTTCTAAGCCTTCTTATCTATGCTTCCCTACTTACCTTCAAAGTCACTACCATTTTCTCCAATAATTGTTATTGCATGTATATTCTACTTGTATATACATATATATTTCTAAATATAACCAGAGTCCATTAAATGCCACTTACATGTATTTTACTTGGATGCATGTTTTCCGGGCTGACCATTTGGCACTAGAACACCGACGAGTACGCTCTCCCTGAGGAAGACCTTTCTCACTCCTTGCTTTCCCAGTCGCCTGATGTTTTTGTGTAGACTTGAGACTTTGTGGGTTCTCCTCTGTCCAGGTTGGCGTGTCCATTGGTGTCATCCTTGTTCGCATCACATTCGGATGGTTACATTAGTGAGATTTTATGGGTATAGATTCTCATATTACTAGGAGACACAACCATACACCAAAATCCTTAATCTTCTGTCTTTTATAATCTTTCTACCCTCTCTTCTGCAATATTCCCTGAGCCTTAGATGCAGGAGTATTTGTATCCAGTGGGTTTTACTGGGTTCCACACCTCTGCATTTTGATTGGTTGTTTTCTGTAACGGTCTGTAGCTGTTGCAAAGAGAAGTTTCTTTGATGGGGGTGTGTGTGAAAACTTCACTTATCTGTGGATATAAGAACAAATGTTTGGAGATTGTTGTTAGGGATTATGTTGGTTTAATAATGGTAGATTCTCCTCCAATAGCCTTAATTTCATTAGCACTGACTAGTTAGCTAGGTTTTCATGACTGGTCATGATATTCCTCTTGTTGAACGGGTCTTAAGTTCAACGAGAGAGCCACTACTGCTTCCATAGGATTATGGTGCCATATTGGCCATTTAAATGCTTCAGTGGCCGGGTATAACTGGTGGTGGTGTCCCTCTTTGGAAAATTGTGTGTCCTCTTCCACAACCGTGGAAGCTAGTTGAGGATATACGATTATACTACTCCTAGGATGTATCCTCTCCAGAATCCTACCTAGGAACATGGGTCTGTAACAGGAGTCTGTCTTCCCTAGAAGAAATGAATCCTGTCTTCTAATTTCAACTCTACAAGGATGCTGAGATCTCTACTCAGCCTCAAAGTATCTCAGTCACTGCACTCCGATCATTTTCTTAGCATTTGACTCCGTGCCATCTGTGAATTAGCAAATGACTTGTAGAGAGAAGTGCCACAGAATTCTGGACCCAACTCAAAATGCTAAGCTACCTACTCTTCAAAATCAATCTTGGCCCCTAGGGTCCTGAGTGTCTTGGGAGTTATTCAAAGTCTTCAAGTGGTTTTGTTCTTTATTTTTTTTCCAAAGTTCCTCCAACTTTTGTGGTTATTCTCACTAGAATAAGAATAAAACAAGCCATTTCACCATTACCCAAAAAATAGATATTTCCTGTCTCTCTTTAATACTAAGTGATAATGGCATTAATATATGTTAGTAAACATCTCTGTTGGACCAGTTGAAAGGGAGTTGGGAAGAAGGCTTTATCAGTAAGCTCATGTCAGCATGAGAGCCTGAATAGCACCCCCAAATTCATATTAAAAATACAAGCATAATGGCCCATGCTCATAATTTTAATCTTAGCACTGAGGAGACAGTGGCAGGTGGCTCTCTGAGGCTGCAAGCCAGCCAGCCTAGTCTACTGGACCAGCTCCCAGCTAAAGAGAGATGTTGTCTCAAATAATACAGTAACCTATTCACCATTTTTCTTTCTTCCAAGCAGCCAGGCTTCACCATGAAAGTCTAGCCATGCAGTTTTAGCAAATATAAGGTCTGTTCCAGCTGTTGCCATTCCAGGACCAATGGGAAGGATTTCCAGTCTCTCCCTGTGAATGTTAACCCATGTTCCTTTCTAAGAGGAATCTTCGACAGATAAACTGAACTGTTCTTTACAGAAGAAAGCACAAAGAGGGATAGTCAAACAAAATTCAGAGTCCAGTGTGCAGTCAGATTTCAGAGAGACATCATAGCTAGACCTCACTGGGAAGACTCCAAATGAGCGAGCTAAGGAAGGGGGCTTCCAGGACAGCAGAAAAGATGAAGCAGGCATGTAAAAGAACACAATGGCTGCTTGTCTCCCTTCACAAAGGAAGCATGTAAGCAAAAGGTTATGGAGCCTTGAAAATTTCTGTTCCTCGAGTTTATCGGAAACTTTGAATTGGCATAGCAGATTTTAAAGCAGAATGCATTTGTACCTCTAGGCAAGTACTCTACAAATAAGCTAAGCCCAATTCTCCATCTGTAACTCTAAGACAAAAGGAAGTGTGTGTTGGTGGTGGTGGGGAGGTTAATGGCTCCTGAAGAATGACACCCAGAGTTGACCTCTGACCTCCACATTTACTTGCACACACACATATGTATATCCTCACACATGCATGCATACATACAAAAGAATTGAAATAAGATGTTCAAAAGCAACATATGTAACTACATGACAGAAATTCACAAAAGATTTTCGATTTGAATTTAAATATTCACTGACTTTAGAAAACTTACAGAAATTAGATTGGTCACTGGTGTTCGACTTTTCCTTTCTTATTCAGTTGCTACAGAACAAGGTTCAATGTCTTGACTTTGGGATCGAGGTCAGGAAGAGCCTCCCATTGTCCCCATTCCCAAAGTGTTCTTTGCCCACCATGACATCACTAAGGCCCTCTGTGGCCACATTTACATTTCAGTGGCCACTGTTAGTACTCAGTCTGTTTCCTTCCCTTGAAGCCTATCCCTTACTTTTTTCCCAGAAAGAATTACTTACCTGTGATACTCAACTCTAGCCCATTTTCTTAGCAGTTTCTGAGTTTTCTGCCGTTGTTGTCCACTCTCTGCACCTTTGCACCAACCACTTACCCCTGGCAATAATTCCAGAGTTAGTGAAAGGTGGCAAGAATTTATACATCAATTTACCTAGAAACTTAAAAGTTGAGAAATACCAAGAGATAGGCAAACTAGATCCGTGTGTGTGTGTGTGTG